>NC_133355.1:23104055-23404055 GCF_030506205.2 Paramisgurnus dabryanus | reverse complement strand
TAATTAGGATTGCAGAAGAGTTGATGGGTCGTAGTGGAGATGGAGAAGTGTGCGTGATTATGCGTCTGTGTGTAGTTTGCTGTGTTTTACTGTATATGGGCTTCAGTCTTAATGGTCCCTCCTGGAGTCTTACAACTGCTGTGTTTGGTTATAGGGCCCAGAAGGCTTTTAGTTTCTGCATACAAACAGCCATGTAACAGAAAAAAAACAAGTGTGTTTTTGACTCAATAATCCTACAGAGTATGTTTATAACCTCAGTTTTGGCACAATAAGTAGAATTGTATGTTTGCAAGTATAAAGGCCGGAGTAAAGTGTGTTTTTACGTGATCTAAGGGGGTTATGTTAAAAGTTACAAACTTTTTTCAACCTTTGTTACAGTGTGGGATGTCAGTATTGTTATAGTAGTAAGAATTGAATATGTTTGAATTTGTTGTCATCTTTAGTTTTGTTCTGTTCTCACTCCTGTCCTGTAATACTCTCATATAGTCTTTCTCGATCTATGTTTCCACCTTTCGGAGGTTTGTCAGTTTTGTATTGTTGTGTTTTGTGTGTGCATTCTGAGCCGCTGTCCTGAGAGTCTTTCCCTCAGGGAAACGGCTGGCACTTTTATAGAGGAGTGAAAGAAGTGATGTTGTGTGTGAGTTATGGATGAATGCCTGGGGTGAGAATGATTTGAAAACCAGCAGAGACTCTCAAAGCTTTTTAGATTAGTATGAAACCGAGTGAATGTGGCAGGTGGAGGAGAGTTTAGTGACCTCAGACGCCTTGGAGTTAAACTTGTCCTCTGTTGTCCTCTCCTCTTCTCTACTCTGTTGTCTTTCTCTCCTCTTCTCTTTCATCTTTCTTTTTGTTTTCTGGTCTCGGTTATCTTCTTCTTTAAATCTCTTTTGTCCCCTCTTCTGTTGTCTCTCCATGTTCCAACTCTCCTTTTTCCTTTACCCTTGTGTTTTCTGTTGTCTCTCTCCTCTCTAATTCAGTCCTCTGTTTTTCTCTCCTCTTCTCTACTATGCTGTCAATTCAGCTCATGTTTTTTTCTCTACTCCCTTTTGTTGTCACTTTACTTTTCCAACCCTTTCCTTTCCTGTCTTTCGCTTCTCCTCAGTTGTCTTTCCTCTCTGATATTCCTCCATCCCTATTGCCCTCTCTTTTACATTCATATCTGCTCTTTCAAATGTTGTATAGTAATTTCTGAAATAATTTATTCAACCAGATAACTCTTTCTCTCTTTTAAATCAGCAAAAAAGGGGTGGGTAAAATCTAATAACAAAGAAAGAAATTACAAACATTTATAAAAAAACAAAGTTGCACATTAAGTAAGGTCTAAAATTAGCATTAGGTATAGAAATCAAATCAAATGAATAATAATATAAAAAAATCTTTTAGAGCCACATAAGTGATTTTCTTTGTCTTGGGTTGTTTGATTAACATTAATGAGTCAAACTAAAGTACAAATAACCACAGACTTATAAAAAGAATACTGTGGAGATCTTTTGTTTGTATGTTCCCTGTCAAGACCAGAAAGATTTTATGTTTACTTGCTTTTTAAAACGCGTCTCTCCGTGTGTGCACTTTTGAGTGCACTTAAACACGCGCGCACAGAGAGACGGAGGGCGAAATATCAAACGGTGCACATAAACAGTCCCCACACATAAAAACATGTTGTTTTTCATGTTTTATTCATTAAATGTATGTTAATGGACTACAGTATGAGACACAGTAGCACAACTCTTTCTAAAGTTTACACATCAAGAGTTCTGACATTGAAGGGCATAGGGATAATCACGTCTGACTGGAAGTGTACTGGACACATTTAACCGCACTTTCCCTATTTAAATTTGCGTATTAATCCTCGAATCGCATGCGAGCCGAACCTTGGGTCGTGATCCATATGAATTTTTATGGGCAGTGACCGTTTTGTGCACCCAAAGCGCCTTGTGTTTTAGCCACCTGCTGCACCACGCGTTTTTGTAGGAGCGTTCTGAGCCCCTTAAGTTGAAAAAAGTCAACTTTGATTGGAAAAGCGGGTGACGTCATTTGCATTTTTCCATTGTCCAGTTGAATGAGTGAAGAGGTGGGCCTTTCATTGTGGCGACAGTAGTTTACCGTTGCTTGGAACAACTGGAGACTGCACTCACTCACTGTCTCCTGCATGTTTTGCACCTCTCACCCTTGATCAGAGCAAGCACCCTATTTTTAAGGTTTCTGCTAATATGACAGTTAACAGCAAACCAAAGATTCAAGAGCGGTCACGCTTTAATCCTTGACTGACAGGACAGCTGATTTGGTGGTTGCCTAGAAACATAAAAAACTGCAGCACACTGTCAATCAAATAAAGGCCTTGCACATTTAACCATTAAAACGCGTTCTGACTGATTGGACAGTGGAAAAACACAAATGACGATGGGCACTTTCCCGCTCAGAGTTGACTTTTTCAACATCAAACGCTCAGAGCGCTCCTGCACAAATCCAAGGTGCTTGGGGCGCACAAACCCTCACTGCCGATCGCATACAATTCAATGAAGGCGTAAACGCATTCTGTCTGATCGACCCCTCAGATGTTAAATTCTGTCTGATCAGAACCTTAGAGTCCATAGAAATTGAACTGTTTTTGTGTTTTCATTATTTTTGCCTGCTGCACTCCTGCGATACATCAACACTTTTAGGCTATTAAAGCAATTGTTTCGTTAAAAGGCACCCGAATACAAGAAAATTGCATCTACTCCTTACCACAATTTTTAGAAGTGATTTGAATAGATATTCTGTGCAATCATAAATCATTGAAACTAGTATATGGCTCACCCTGCTTGTTTATATCAGTTATATCAGTGACTTTATTGACGATGCAGATTTCTCAAATTTTCACAAAAACATTGCTGAATAAAACAATTCTGCTTTTACTTTTGCTGGTGATACTCAACAAGTAATTAGGAGGAGAAACAAACAAACTCACGCAACCAGAGCCCACCATGGGGCCCAAATGTCATTGTGTGACAGTAAACAGAATGTATGCGCACTGACAGCCGGGCCCCGGGGATGCAAACTGCGATGGCTGTGCGTGTATTCCTCAGTCAGTTTCCATTTTGAGCGATAGGCCTACAGGAATAGGGGAAGTATAATGAAATGTTTTTTTAAGGCTTGGCCAACCGGTGGACTGAGTATAATACAGCACAGTGTCATTTGATTATAGCAGCGACTTACACAAGATAATAAAAAGAGGAAACGTTCTCATGTAGGTAGGAAGGCGGGGCATCAAAGTACGGCACGGAGAAGCCTGCGTCCCAGTTCTGTCGGTATGGTTACCATGGCGATAAATAATGCAGCCCGGCTGCAGCATATTCTCATTGGTTGGGGCGCTGTGTACCTAGAAAAACAGGTCAGATGAACCGCAAGCCTGCATCATTGAGATGTGGACCACCTGAAGGTCTTGGATGAATTACAAAAGCACTGCGGCACATACAATATTTATCCTGTCTACATCATTAGTAACCAAACTCAAATCTTAAACCATAACCAAGCATATGATACTTATGCCAAGTGCTTACATGACTTAGTCTTAGGGGATTGAAAATTGAAAACTTTTTATTCGTTTTGACTCTACATTTACATGACAATGGCGTTTTGAGGGCCTGAAAGCAAAAACTATTGGAAATGGCTGTGTGCGTATGCTTGCATATGCATTAAAACAAGACTATACCCAGGACATTATCGTACCCTTAGTTACTCAGAAATAAATGCCCACAAGCATCATGTTTCACTGACCTGCTTGTGCTGAATTGGTAAATCATTTTGGGTCCTCCCAAGAGAAGATCAGTAGTTGGTGGGTGCAGATCAAATCATGGCCCCGGCCCACATGGGACAGCTGTTGGGGGTTTAGCAGAAAGGGAATAGGAGAACCGGGAAATTGCGTGACCCACACATGGTTTTTCACGGCAGGCTCCTGTCCACCTGTCGGAGGGCTTATGAAGACTCCACAGTCTCTGTGTGATTTGGGGTGAGGAAAACAGAAAATCTGACAGGTTCTGTTCATCGGTTTCATTCACACTGAGTGCTGCACAAGAATATTGTACTAAAAATTTGGAAATGTAATAATAAACAGATGTTTAATGACTGCTATGTAGACATATTTTAACAGACACAGGTCACAATTAAAGGCAGATGAATAAATAACTGCACATAGTATTTACATATCAAGACAAAAACTCAGCTATTCAGTAAGGAGGAGGTCAGACAATCATAATAAAACATGTAATTGTAGTGAAATATTAAAAAGCAAATATTTCAGTGCAAGAAAACTTTACTAACAAGTCACAAAGTGTCCCTTTAAAATTGATCAATGTCTGTGTACTGGATGCTATCTCTGAGAGTAATCTATGAATACTGTGAGATGAAACGTTTAGTGAAACAGGGACAGACAGCAAACGTGTCCCGTCACATCTTTTCTGTCCTACATAGAACATTATTTTTGACTGCATCAACTTTTGAGCCCCACTTTACAGTATGTGAACCACTTACATAATACACTGGTGAATTTGAGACCGGTGTATATATGAGCTTTAATTAGCCAAAGTGATCTTTGCTCTTGATTCAAATGTTTTATGAAAGATGCATAAAACTTTTGTTGTATTGATTTGTTTAGAGTATAAACCAAAGCTCAGCTTTGAGAAGAATAGGAAGAGGTAAAAAGTTAAACACAACACTTTTGCAAAGTTTGCGAAGGCTTTTTTTCCAAAGCGACTTGCAGTGCATTCAAGTTATACATTTTATCAGTTATCAACATTTGGAGTTATTTAAGTAAATGTCCAAAAACTGCATTCATCCTTCATTAGGGGTGGACGATTTGGGAAAATATCATATCACGGTTGATACGGTTTTATCACGGTTCTTTTTCATGTTGGTTTTTTAAAGACTATTTTGCCATCACTGAGCCTTAAAGGACAAGTTCGGTATTTTAGACTTAAAGCCCTGTTTTCAGATTGTTTATGGTGAAATAGAATGGTTTTGACTGAAATTTCGACATTTGCGGCTGCCCTGAGATTTTTCGCATGTTTGTGTTTCATCTCACACCTCTACAATGGGTTTAATGGTGCACTGGAACAATCCTTCCTAAAATGCATTAAACTTTCGTTTACAAAGACGTGAAACTCACCGAGTGGTCAGGGGTGTTCACTGATATGCTCACACAAAAATCGCTCCAAAAGACGCATTCCAACAGGTTTTATCGTAGTTTTTACCAACTCCATTGACTTGTATTAGATGTCCTGTGAGGTACGGTATTACTCCGCGCCGGGAACTTTGTTTCTATTCTTGCAATTGGCAATGGCGGATTAGCGCCACCACCTGGGCTGGAGTGTCTATTATTCAAGCTCTAAGCGGAAGAATGTACGGATGTGAGCCGTTTGGAAAAATAGGTCCACAAGTTAACAACGAATGCTAAAACAGCTGTTGGAAAACATCTTTTGCAGTGATTTTTGTGTGAGCATATCAGTGAACACCCCTGACCACTCGGTGAGTTTCACGTCTTTGTAAACGAAAGTTTAATGCATTTTAGGAAGGATTGTTCCAGTGTAGAGGTCGACCGATTTATCGGCCGGCCGATTAATTGGCCGATTTTTGGCATATTTTAAAAAATCGGCTTTGGCCGATTTTGCTGCAAAATTAGGCCGATTAATAGGCAGGCGCATCTGCGGGCACCTAAGCGCTGTTGTAGAACTCGTGACGCTGCCTGCCTCTTGCTGCAAGCAGCTCGCTCCCGTCTCGTGTGTGTGCAGCTGTGCCTTGTTCACAAACAGCTTTACTAAATGATGGCGGATCGCGCGAATTAAGCAGCCAGTACAACAGCGCGACGGGCTTATGTCTCGCGGTGCACTGTCCGTGCAAAGATTAGGCTCATTTCATGTGATTAATGAGTGATGATGAGTTTTCTTTGCGTGACAGAGAGAGAAGAGCCGCGCCCGCACGCTTTCTGTCTCCCTGCTTTTATTACTCAAAACAAAACTGACCCGATGGCGAAAGGTCGGAAGACCAAATCATATCCACAAAGGAAATGTATTTCGTGTTGTTACAGTAAGACTTTGTTTACAGTTTTGCGCTGCTCAGCCTGGATTAGAACACAGCGCGTCCGATTCGCGAACTGACTCCTTTGAACGGATTCGTTTGAATGAACGGTTGAAACTAGTGATTGGTCGTTCGCGAACGAGCGGCTCTAAGAGCTGTTTCTTTGTAGCGAACGAGCAGAGCCCAATCTTCAGACGCAGGCAGGGGAGCCAGCTCTTCTAAGGGAGCCGAGCCAGAAGAGCCGAATCTATGAAAAGAGCCGGACTGCCATCACTAAAATGTAGAGCCGGAGCTTGAGCCGAAAGAGCCGAATCAATGGAAAGAGCCGGACTGCCCATAACTAGTTGAAACAACAGATCTGTCCCAACACTAAACTCACAAGACGTCACTGTCAGCACAATCAGTCACTTATAGCGTCTCAGAAATGAGAATGTAAATGTGTTTAAAAAGATTTGCCCTAAATAACAGTCTCAACTAAAAACCATAGACATTTAATATGTTAACTTTATGATGAATAAATATTTTATCAGGTCTACCAAATAAGGATTTTATCCTAAAAAGCAATAAAAGCCATGGTAAAAAACTGATCAAAGATGATGACAGGAGAGTGTCAGGTAATATCTGTGTCTGATAAATGCACGGTGCAGAGGAGGTTGTAAAACTCTTCAGAAAGACCAGTCATATATTTTTAAATACTTTGACTTAAATAGTGACATTTTTGCATTTAAAATATCTGCTAATGATGAGAACATTTTGATTATTATGTACATATAGAAAATCGGCCAAACATATCGGCCATCGGCTGCCCTGATTTCTAAAAAATCGGCATCGGCCAGAGAAAAAGCATATCGGTCGACCTCTATTCCAGTGCACCGTTAAACCCATTGTAGAGGTGTGAGGGGAAACACAAACATCCGAAAAATCTCAGGGCAGCCGCAAATGTCGAAATTTCAGTCAAAACCATTCTATTTCACCATAAACAATCTCAAAACAGGGCTTTAAGTCTAAAATACCGAACTTGTCCTTTAATACAGCCATACTAATGCACCCATTTAAAAATGCAGTCCTACAAGGTAACAAAATATGCGCAGACAGTGCGTGCACTGTATGCGTGCAACTGCGCATGCGTGAGAAAATATTGAGACAGGACACTCCACTACAAACAATTACACAAAGGCAATAGACAGCATTTGCACACACACTATTGTTTTCTCTTCTTTTATTTTCAGTTCTTCCAAGAACAGAAAGCTGTGCTTTTTTGTCACCATAATGTTTGATTCCTGTTCTTTGTTTTCTTGATGTTTGTTCTAAACTGTGTGTGCAATGGTGGACCGGATACTTTTTTTCACTTATCCTAAATTTTTTAATGTACTGCAAATGTCGCAAATTAGTGCTGCCCTGACGGCCTGGTAGAGTAATAATTTGAATAAGAAATAGTTTGTATTGTGTATGTGTCAAACACGGCCAACCACGCATACTGTAGCCGCAGTGAGTATACTTTGGAAGCTCCGTGGATGCGTGCGCGACCCTTAACTCGCCTTCATGTAGCGCGCGCCTCAGTTTGTGGCGTTTTTGCACTTGTCGCGTACCTGATGTAGGCATGATACAACAATATTTCTGAAAAAAGATATTTGAAATATTTCACGTTCAAATATCGTTATATCGCACACCCCTATCCTTCACAGAGGAAATCCACATGGCTCCAAGGGGTTAATAATGTGATTAATGTGATTTTGTAAAAAAAATAACCATATTTTAAACTTCATAAAGTATAATAATTAGCTTCCTGTAATTACGCCATCTTGGACTCATGCGATTTACGACAGTCACTGCGCAATGCACCCATGGCAACCAACGCACTACCCTTAAAGTGATAGTTCACCCAAAAATGAAAATTCTGTCATCATTTACTCACTCTCATGTTGTTAGAAACCCCCTTAAATTTCTTTGTTCTGATGAACACAAAGGACGATATTTGGAGAAATGTTTGTAACCTAACCATTCGTGAACCCCATTCATTTCCATAATAGGAAAAAAGAAAAATATGGAAGTAAATGGGTTCCACAAACGGTTTGGTTACAAACATTTCTCAAAATATCTTCCTTTGTGTTAATTAGAACAAAGAAATTCAAGCAGGTTTGTAACAACGTAAGGGTGAGTAAATGATCATTTTTGGGTGAACTATTCCTTTAAACTCTCACATGAGTCCAAGATGGTGCTGTTACCGGTAGTTATTATAAGGTTTGAAATATGGATATTTTTCTAACAAAATCACATCGATTACCCACAGTAGACCTTTATTAATGCATTGGAGCCGTGTGGATTACCTTTGTGAAGGATGAAGTTGTTCCCTAATCCCTGTTTTGTAATGTTATGAAGCTAGGAAGAGCAAGGAGAATTATTAAAATAACTCCAAATGTGTGTGTCTGAAAGATTATAGACATGCTTGAGGGTGAGCAAATCATGAAGTAAGTTTTGATATTTGACTTGAGTATCGCTTTAACACACTGCTCTAAACAATGCAATGCTCTACCAAGTGAGCTACAGGGACAGTTATCCAAAGCTTTAATCCCAGACTACTGTGGATACTGGGCACTGTGTTGCTATGGGGTCACAAAGGTATTCTGGTTTTTAATGTGTTGCTATGGCATTGCTAGACTGGTTGCTAAGATCTTCTCTGTGATTCCTAGTTGGTTGCTTACTGCCCCAAACCTTAAGAGCCCAACCCGGGTCATTCTGAGACATTAAAGCAATAGTTTACCCAAGTCATCATTAACCACTAATAAAAAAGCAAAAATAGGTTTGGCTTCCACAGATGAGCCACAGGTAGTTGTATGCTTTATGTGTGGTGACGTGTTTGGTATATAAATAAATGTGTTTATTTCAGAGTCAGGAACACTGCTCTTCCAGTGAAGGTGTGCTCCTCAGGGATGCAGGTACAAATGAGCGGCAAGCCCAAGACCATCACCGTGGAGACCAAGCCAGGCCAGACCATTGCAGATTTCAAGAAAAGTCGAACAGGATTTACCTTATTCCTGCCCCATCAGTAAACCGGCCTCTGATTGGCAGTGCTTAGAAAGACATTGAAACAGTATTTATCCTTACAATTGAAAATATTGCACATGGGACTACAGTACTCATAAGGGAAGAAGCAGTGATTTCATGCATTTTACGATTGCTTATTTACTCAGGAGAATTCAACACAATCCTCTTTTTATACAATGCACTTTGTCATTTTAATAGTCATCTGTCTTATGCAGAGGAAAACCTGATCATGGATTTAAAAAAGAAGATGGGACAGTTCTCCTGTCGTTATTTCGTTTTTACAAATGAAATAGCCTTAAAGTGTTGTCATGCCTTTTCTACAGAGACTTTATTATTTATCTACGATTCAGAAGCGAACATTGTAATGGCTTTTGCACTTTTTACCTATGTAAAGTATACTGTATGTCCTCTATGATTGCATTTTTTCACAAGATTATAAGTGTGGAGATGTTACCAAGAGGTTTTACTGTCATGTGCTATTACTTCTTTTGAGTAAACTGAAGTATTTTTCAAACATTATAACAGCACACATGGGTCTTTGTTGCATATTCAAATATGTTTTTTAAATGACTGTAATAATAACATTATATGAATTGCTTTGTGATAGTAAATGCTCACTGGAATTTTGTTGTTTGCTGGTGTGATGTTTTAAGCCGTTTTAGCCGTTTTCTGTCTTCAGTTCCCTGCTGAGAGCTTCTCTCATCCACTCTGTGTCTGTGGTTTGATGCTAATTTTGCATGCACCCTTCTGTCTATTGACATTCAACAGCGTTTCTGCATCTCAGTGTGTCATGAGCAGTCGCGTCATTGAATATCTGAACATGTATTTTCGTCACACTTTTCGCTCTGGCTGTCAGTTTACGTTGGAATAGTTGACATGAGATGTCAAGCGGTGATAGCAGCGCAACACGCTACGCTTCATCTATGACATCAGTTGCTTATATATTTAGTTATCTTAATTGATACACTTTGTAGATTATTTATTTGAATTTGTTCATTTAACAGGATGTTTTGAGTCTAAAGCAATTCAAATTTTTGTGATTGTTTCTGGATAATTAATTTATGGACGTATCTGTCATGTGTTTATTAATTGTATCTTTTGGTAACAGATTTTACTGCTTTTCAGTGTAGATCTATTCAGTACTTCTCCTCTGTAATTACATTAGTTTAATTTTATATTATATAAGCGTTAACAAAATTCTGCTTACAGCTTGATAGGGACTTTTTTCATATATATAAAGAAATAGGATGCATGATACAAAATGTATGTGCCGATACTGATATGTGAACCTGGACCACAAAAACAGTCATAAGTGTCTATTTTTTTAATTGAGATTTATGCATCATCTGAAAGCTAAAGTGTTTGATAGGATAGGATAATATTTGGTCGATGTACAGTACTGTGCGGAAGTCTTAGGCCACCATGCCAGAATTAGATTTGTTGTTTTTGCAATGTTACAGCGATCATATATAATTGTTTCTCAGTCTCTTTATTATAATACAACCAGAAAATACAGGAAATGTGTATATAGTATTAAAAACTGTATAAAAATGTAAACTGATGTGTCAAGTTTTTAGAGTAAACTCCCCTTCCACTTGAGCAACAGGAGGAAACTGCAGGATCTCTTAAACCCAAATAAAATTGAATCCTTATTTCTAATTTTAAAGAAATTTGTCTTTAATTAGTGCCAAGAGACGTCACATTAAACACAGACGATGCCTAAAGAAAATGTTTAGTCGTGAAAATGTATTGTTTTATTTTTTTTTTGTGTACATATTTCCTGTATGTTTCTTAATAAAATAGATTGAAAAATAAATATGGATGGAGATTTAAGTTCTAAAATAACAAGTCAGGTAGTGGTGGCCTAAGACTTTTAAACTTAAAATCTGAAATCTGAGGATGCAAAAAATCTAAGTTTTGAGAAAATCGTCTTTAAAGTTGTCCAAATGAAGTTCTTAGCAACACGTATTACTAATGATAAATATTTTTTTTATATATTTACAGTTGAAAATTTACCAATTATCTTTATTGGATCTTTACATAATATCCAAATGATTTTTGTCATAAACAACGATAATTTTCACCCATATAATGTGTTGTTGGCTATTGCTGAAAATAAACCAGTGAGATTTATGACTGGTTTTGTGGTCCAGGATCACATATTCAATTACTTGGAATGACTCTATCGATATTTTTGCTTTTTACTCCTTTTTTCAAATTATTATGTCATGACATCCTGCACAATGCAAAAAATGACTTTCTTTTTAGTATTTTTGTCTTGTTTTCAGGACACGTTTCTAAAAATTCTTAAATCAAGATGTATTTTCTTGATGAGCAAAATGACCTAAGAAAATAAGTCTGGTTTTTAGAAAAAAAAAATTAAGAATGTAAGTGAATTTTACACGCAAATAAACTAATAAAACCGGCATAAAATTTGCCAATTTGTCTTAAAACTAGACTAAGTTTCTTAGGTCATTTTGCTCATCAAGAAAATGCATCTTAATTTAAGAATGTTTAGATATTTGTACTGAAAACAAGACAAAAATACAAGGTAAGAAAGTCATTTTTTGCTGTGCAAACCATACAAACTTCTTAAAGAGTCAATGATCTTTTGCAGAACCGACTGTGCTGCAAAGAGCAACTGAAGAACCCTTATGTTTAAGAGTGAAAATAATCTTTATCATTTTCATGATCCCACCTACAGTAAAACTTCTTAAAATTTTTATAAAAAACTCTTCAGAATAAAACACATTTTACAGTAGGTCAGTGAAGTGTATATTTAAACCCTTCTTTGACCGAGTTTGTTTTTGTCCTCTCATAAGTCATGTTTCTAGAGCAAATGGAGTCATGGGCAAAAATAACTATTCCTCTGGCAACAACGCCTCCTTTCAGCCCCACCACATTGCAATAAACTGGGTTTCTCTGACAGTTAATGTCATTTTGAATCAGTTTTCAAGCTGACTGTGTCACAGGATCTGGTACATGGTGCTTGTTTTTGATGTTTGTCATTTAGTTTGTGATCTATTGCATTCTTCCATTCACATATTTGGACAGTAAATCATGAATAAGATTATAAGCCTACTTTCTCTCAAACTACAGTTTAATTGTTCCAAATGTATTTAAACCTGTTAAATAAAGTTGCTTTTTAAAGGAGCTGTATGTAAGATTTTGACTGTATTAAATCAAGAAAAGTATTATAATATATTTGTAGATATTTCAGAAACATGATAAGTTCAAATATCTGTTTCTCTGTAAAACAAGCTGTAGCCATTAATTCTATGTGTGTAATGGTACGTAAGATGAAAGTCTAGTTTTGTTTTAGTCTCTGGTCAGCAAAGGTTGCCAGTCATTACAGTTGCTTAAATGAGACCGCAATGGAACATAAATGTGAACCTCGATGGACGCAACTTCCAAATTGAGCCACAGATTGAGGTATAAATATCCACACGAGCGAGTTTGTCATTTGCAATCAATTTTAAACGTTACATTTTTCCTGTTTGTAAAGTCTACATTTTCTCCTTGTTTGTAAAGTCTATTTTTTCGTCAAAATCTAAATGAGAAAATATTATATACACTGCTAAAAATGATTTTCAGTAAAAAAAAAAAAATTAGTTTTTGTCTTGTTTTCAGTAAAAATATCAAAAAAATCTTAAATTAAGATGTTTTTTCTTGATAAGCAAAACGATCCAAGAAAATAAGTCTAGTTTTTAGACCAAAAATATCAAATTTAAGTGATTTTGTGCTTAAAACAAGCAAAAAATCTGCCAATGGGGTAAGCAATTTTTTTCTTGATTTCTTCTTTAATTTAGTGTTTAAGAAAAATTTTCAAGATTTTTCTGCTTACCCCATTGGCAGATTTTTTTTGCTTGTTTATGCACAAAATCACTTCAATTTAAACTAGAATTATTTTCTTGGGTCGTTTTGCTCATCAAGAAAAAGCATCTTAATTTAAGAATTTTTAGATATTTTTACTGAAAACAAGACAAAAATACTAAGAATTTCTTTTTTTTTGCAGTGTAAGCATTTGGCAGACGCATGTAGTGCATTAAATGTATACATTTCCCTGGGATCGAACACACAACTTTTGCGCTGCTAACCCAATGCCGTACCACCTGAGCAGGAACATCAATTTTATGTACAAAGTTTAATACAATATGGGCTGAAACCCAAATTTCAGCAAAATGCATGAGTTGAATCAGCTTTAATTCGGCAATGTCATATAGTCTTATAATAAAAACTTTAATATACAAAATCTCCCAGGATGGACCTCTAATCTTCTTTTAATGTGCTTACTAAAGACCTTTTTCTTATAGTAGTCACCCTGGTGAGAGAACAGAGCCTCAGTTGATTCAGTTGTTACTCGTCCTATCGCAGTACAGCTGTGGAGATCAATGTTGTAATCACTCACTCCTCATTAAAATTTACAACAGTCACCCTTTATCACATCGACCCCTCCTCCAATCGGCCATATGTCTTTGTGACAACTCGTCCAATCATACGGCTCGCTGAGTGATGGGCTGTGTTCAAACTGATAAAAAGGCTCTTGTTCTTCTGATGGACTGACAAGGAGATTTACACCAATCTGTGGGTCTGAACATCCCTGCAGTTTGTAAAGTAATGGACAGTTGCTATTAGGTTACCTACAATCATCAAACATACAAACATACAGTCCTTCACTTCCGATATATTTTCCCCTCCTGTTGGACAGCACACCACATGCTTTATCTCATTACCCTATTGAATACATTTTAATGCAAACTCATAAAAAATATTTAGCGATTATATCCAGGTGCAATGAATCTCAGGATGGCCGAGGCTATAAAGGATCCATTCGTTCTATTCTTTATGGCTCAAGAATAAAGGATGCATTTTGAGGCCCTTGGTACGGCCTAAGGCCTTGTCCCAAATGGCACGCTCCAGTCTTGTGGACTTCCTCAGAGTCCACACTTTGATGAGATCATGTAGTGCCGACTTTAGGGACCCTTGACGCAAGTCCACAAGGGTGCACCGGAGTCATATTTTGGGACAGATTCGAGCATCACGCCGGATATAGGAAGAGAAGTTGCCCATCAATGTGAACTCATCCCATCTGTCGACTGATTGGTCTGATTGCTCTTTCGCCAAGACTTCTGGGTTGATAAAGTGCGTAGAGCCTGCAGCAGTGTGGGCTTCGCAGAAGACTACATCAAGGGTGCAAAGGGGCGCTGATGAGCACACATCAGAGCGTAAAAATGACAGATGGGACACCCTACGGACTCAGACTAAGTGAGCATGCGCAATTTAAGGCCACGAGACCGAAAGTCCACGTGAAGTGCGACATTTGGGACAGGGCCTTACTAGCCTTCAGTCGTGCTGCTGTAAAGCAATCGGTCTTTGAATGAAGCCTCTGGAGACCACAGCCTTTGAATTGGGACACAGCCATAGTGTGAATTTGAATTGATCAGATCACAGCCATTTTGTAGCTGTGATGACCGAAATCACAGTGGACATTATCGACTCATTTAATCTTATAATGCAACACAATAACCAGTGTTGTGCCTGAACGAGTTCATTGAAGAAAGTATATGAACTCTTTCATATTTTGGGCGAACGTGAACTGAACGTACTGTATTACTGCCTGATGAACATTACTGTGAACTCGTTCATTCTGGTGCCTGTGAACTCTCTCAGTTTAACGTCGTTCAATAGGGTCCCAGATTTCTATAGAGTCTTCCAGGCGAAAACCCGACTAAAACACACCGTAAACCGGCCTTAATGTGTAGCAGAAAAACACCCAATCTGGCAACACCCGTGTTTTACGGCTGCATGCCTCATCAAAACAACACTGACTCTGGACGCTGCTGAAATCCCTGCCATGCCACTCATATAATTTAACATTAAATAACATCATATTTGTCCTAACGGTTAACGATTAACATAGGCTGCTAACGCATATTCTGGATCTTGAAATAGACTCTGACTAACCTCACGCTATTTAATGTTCACGTGCGGTGTGCAATACCTGCGAGTTGTCATACACGCGATGCCTCGCAGCGCTTCTCGCCCGGAAAACCCCCTTGGAGCACCCAGCTAGCCTTTCAAGGTATGTGCAAGCAAATACAGAAAATTAAAAGACAGTCAATGCTAATGTAAACTCTGGTTGGATAAGGATTTAAAGTTTGATATGAAGAGGACATCTGTTGCATTTAGCTTCAGTGTTAAAACTGATCAAATAATTGTTGTCTGTGGTTCTATATGGGCTATAATGGCAATCATTTTTTTTATAATATGGGAAAAAAGAACTATAAATTAGTTCATTTTTGGAACTGTGAATTAGTTCAAAATTTTAATCTATGAACTATGAACTGAACTAGTTCATTTAAAAATTTGTGAACTGTGAACTAAAACTAGTTCTTGTAGAGAGTGAACTTTCCCAACACTGACAATAACTATATGTATAGAGGATGTACTCTGCAGCGGCTATCACCCATAATGCACCTGGAGGCTCAAAAGATATGGTAGCCTTGGACAGGGCTTAGTCCCAGACTAGAATGCATGTTGGAGCTGCTTTCATTTAAAACCACCTTGCACTGACGTATCCCAACATATATCAGTGTCATTGTTTTGTCTCAAGATTCACACCAGTATTGTTTGTTGTAAGGTTTGTTTTTAAAAACGTCTTAAATGTCTTAATATAGCCAAGGCCTAGTCCTGAATTAATCTAAACAAACTCTTTGTTTGTTTGTTTATTCATTACTTCAAGTACAATAATGAATAGAGGTATGGGATCGTATCTCAAAAACGATCACACAGAACGCGATTATGGCACCTTTTGAAATGTTTTTCTATGGGCACTGAGCATTATGCCCACTGTTTATCCACGCCGAACGCCTCGCATTTTGGCCACATCCCGCACCACATGTTTTTGAAGCTCTGTGCAGAAAAGCACTCAAAGTCATTAAAATTTTTTCCATTGTCCAATTGAATGAGGGGAGAGGCGGGCTTTCTGTTCAGCTTTATTATTATTATTTATTATAACATACAAAGGTTACATTTTTGTACAATATTAAAAAACCAAGTCAGCCACTTTTGCTCTGCCCTGTTAAACAGATGCCACGCATCGATATAAAATCCTCAGGGATTGTAAAAACGTGTAAAAAACCTGATTTATCTGTGGGTGGATAAAGAAAGCCAATGCAAGTTACACAAAAGCTGACACACAAGGTCGACAGAGAGATTTGTGTTTGGTGGAGAAATTGAAAGAGAGTCGCAGAGGAAAGATTAGCCATCTGTACCAAACCCTCATTCCCTTCTTCAGTTCCACTTCAATCCTTTTCACATCACCGCCCTCCTCCTCTTAGCCGATCGCCTTTTGAACCGAATCAGAAGATTTGACATTGGTCAAAGCCAAAATCCTTTAAAGGTGCATTGTGTAACTTTCAGAAGGATCTCTTGACAGAAATGCAATATGATATACATAACTATATTATTAGTGGTGTATAAAGAGCTTACATAATGAACTGGATTGTTTTTATTACCTTAGAATGAGCCGTTTTTATTTACTTGAAAGTCTCCATAATGTTTCTACAGTAGCCAAGCTGCTCTACGGAGCGCATTTTGTCCCTACGTTGTCTCAGACAACGGCAAGTTTGTCCTGTGGCGGCTACTGTAGCTTTTCTATGCGTTTCGAAAGGGAGGGGTAAGCTTTTGGACTCATCTCACCACTACATGCCGCTAAAAATCTACACAGTGAACCTTTAATTTCACTAAGTGGTTTCCAGAAATACGGCTATTTAGGTACAAAGAAAATTATTCGCGGTTGAATTGTAGGCCTATTTAAAAAATAATAATAATAATAATATCATACAGTAAAGTGGGTCACATAAACATAGTGGATGTAGTATTGTTGCCTTCAAGTGCACTTGGGTGTCCATTCTTATGTAACATGTTCAAGTGAAAAATAAACCAAAAAAATTGTACAAATCTTTTTTTTCGAATCATGTATGCATGGGTATTGACTAAAAATATGTAGTTTTATAAATGTTTCATATTAAAAAATTGAATACAAACTGAACTATAAACTAAATTAACTTTCATGCATGGAAAATCACATTGTGATATATATTGCTAGGGTTATAGAAACCACTTTTTACTCAACAATCTTTTTTCTTAGATTATAATATTTTAAATGCTGTATTTAATTCCATTGAAGAGCTCATGAGAAGGTCCCAGCACAGATGTGACTGTCATAAGAAGAAGTTGTTACAAGAGGTGCTTTGATTCAGAGCTGTTCCCCACACATTTAACCATCTGCAGTTCTGTGACAGGGGGTTTGATTCCCAAACTAGATTTACTGCAGTACATACACAATGCACAGACTGCTGGGCCGGACTCTCTATATCATTTGTAACAGGGACACAATGCAGTGTGTGTCTTGCACATGCTGAGAAGAGTTAAAGCTTTTAAAAAACAAACTCAACAGGTGTGTGGAATTCTTACTTTGTAGAATATAGGAGTCAGCATGTAAAAATGCCTTAAATAAATGAACTTTTATTTAATGACATATACGTTTTAGCTTTTTAGCAACATTGGTAATAGATCGACTGACACAGATTGAATTTCTGTGCTGATAAAACTATTAAACCAAGTTAGTAATGTATTCATTTTGGTTTTTTCTCCACACAGAGGTTTCACTATATTCATTAAACTTCATTCACACAGCACTTTGGTCCCATAAAATTCCCGTAAAATTGGCAGACAAGCTTATGTGTGAACGCAAACACGTCCTGTAAATGTTCTGGGATCGCTTCCGGAAAGACGACCTCGTAACATTGCCATAAGATACCCGTAAAGCCCTCGGTGTGAATGAGACGCACACTCTGAGAACAAATGTGTTAAAAACAACACATTAGTGTTGATTCTGGGACAGCACACTAAATGCGTTGTCCCAGAATCCACCCATCTCTGTGTTATTATTGAAACAACACATTTTGTGTTCTTTTTAACCCAACTTGTGTTATATTTTACAACAAAATGACACATAATGGGCCCTATTTTAACGATCTGAAACGCAAGTGCAAAGCGCAAGTGAGTTTGTGGGCGGATCTTGGGCGCTGTTGCTATTTTCCCAGCGGGAGAAATAACTCTTGCGCCAGGCGCAAATCAATAAGGGGTTGGTCTGAAGTAGGTTCATTATTCATAGGTGTGGTTTGGGCGTAACGTCAAATAAGCCAATCAGAACGCTATCTAACATTCCCTTTAAACACAAGGGCGCAAGTTCCATGGCGGGTTGCTATTATTATGACGGATTTACCAGGCGTACGCCAGGAGCGGTTTACAGCCGAGGAGACCCACGTTCTTGTAAGAGCAGTCAAAGACAGAGATGTTGTTTTGTATGGGGATAGGAGAAACCCGCCCAAATCAGCGTCGGTTAAACAGGCGTGAGAGGAAATAGTCACAATTGTTTCATCAGCTGGCATCCCCATCGTTGCGCCAAGCTCTACAATGATGTCAGGAGACGGGGGAATCCCAAGCTTGCCAGCATAAATCGGGCACGCCGTGTAACGGGAGGTGGATCTGCCTCTACACAGATCTGCGTCCACCCTCACCGCTGAAAGGGTTGAAGGCGGTTTGGGGGCTTTGAAATCGGACCCAAGAAACGCAAGCAAGGTCCAACCCCAAAGTACTCTTACAAATCAAGTTCATATACATTAAGGTTTCTTATGAAAACATTTTAATTATTATTTACATAAAATTAACTTAATACAGCCACACAACAAACTTATGAAAATATTTTAATCGTTATTTGCATGAGAATTTTTCAACGCAGCCACAAAATAAATAAAAACTATCACCACAATGCTCACCACAATGATTTCTCTTATCTCGTGTGTTAATATTTTTTATTGTAACAATTTATGATTTGCAAAAATAACTGTTGCATCTGTGTAGATTAGAAAAGCAAAGTGTGTGCGCGTTGTGCACGCTATACATTATGGTCAAGCATGCGCCCTTAAAATAGCATAATGAACAACGCGCAACGCGCCACTGACTTTAGACTAGTTTTTTTTTGGTCAGTGGCGCAATTGTTTTTTGAAACTGCAAAATAGCATCAGGGATGGTTTGAGCCGGAACACGCCTCCTTTTTTCCGCTGAAACCGCCCAGGGAGCGCAAGTTCATTCCTTAGTTTGCCGACGTGCGTCTGTGGAGGGAAAAACCCGTTGTGCGCCGGTGCAAAATACGAATGATACATGCGTCACTGACAAAGTCAATTGCGCTGGGTGCAAGATAGAGCCCAATGTCTTAAAAGCTTAACGCACAAAGATGTATAAATCCTTTCTAAGAGTGCAGAAACAATGCCGTAAGGGGCATGTCATAGTGAGGATGCCCGTGTCATGGCAACATGAAGTTATGGTTCAGCTCTTCAAAATTAGGGGTTTGCATGCAGATTAACATTCACAACGTGATAATAACCAGGTTACACACACACACACACACACACACACACACAGTTCAATTTTAAATAAAATAATACTCAATGCTCACTCAATACACAATATTCAATACTTTATTAAATAATTATAATTCAACTACAAAAAGAAATTTCACCATCAGAAGTCACATTTTCACCTATTTTCAAGTTTTCCAAACAACAGCAATGTCACTTTCTGAGCTATACAATATATGCATACTGTTGATTTCCAAAGGAAAGATTCTGGACCCTTCGGATGAGGGTCAGGAGCTCAACACGGCTGATGGTCACAGGAGGAGAGATTGGGATGTATCTGACCACAGTCAAGGGAGGTGAGTTTGGGATGATCTGTTTTTAAGCCAGTGGCAAATAGGCCGAGTGTACGAACCCTGTTGTTTATGTATTTGGTGACATTTTTAGTGTTTAAATCACACACAACAGCTTTAAAGGTTAGCGAGTGTG
This sequence comes from Paramisgurnus dabryanus, assembly GCF_030506205.2. Lineage (NCBI taxonomy): Eukaryota > Metazoa > Chordata > Actinopteri > Cypriniformes > Cobitidae > Paramisgurnus > Paramisgurnus dabryanus. Next base: position 23,384,043 of record NC_133355.1, on the reverse strand, counting down.
TCTTACCTTGACTAGCATGATCACCACTGATACAATGACAATAGCATAACGTCTAACCTCACCCGGACCCTAATATTTCAACTTATCTGGTTCACAGTTTTGATGCCATCGTGGTGTGAAGTCTTAACACTATCAAAACCTAATTTTTGATATTTCAGTATTCGAAGTGCACAAAGCAAGTTGTTACTGAAACGACCACAAAAATGCAAAAAAATCTGAAATGAACATTCTAATACTGTCATAACATTCCCCAAATTTTTGATGAGGATCGTTTACAAGTAAAAATAATAAAAAATAAATTTGACCTTAAACTTAAATACAAAAAAAAAAACATGAATCTCAGGTTGACGTGTACACCACCACAGCAGCGATTCATGTATGAGATATACATGCAGTTTTTCAGTCATTTCATATTTATACAAGCAAAACATTTACACCAGACTGGTTACACTTCTGTCTCTGTGAAAAGAGACTCTACATGGCGTTTTTTATTCTACGTACATTTAGCAGCATTGAAAACATTAATAAATCTAGCAGCCATAACAAATAATGGCGACGAGTTGCAATGTACAATTTCCACATCCTGAGAGTCCAGAAGTCATTTGTTGCAGTATCTCAATTCAGTAGAGTCTCAACATGAGAAATCTTCTGTCCCTTTTGCACACGTATCCGCAAATGTTCTTCATTGGGAAATCCATAGGACTTTGCATCTTTCTTCCATCACATTGAAAAATCTCCATGTATATAGCTATATGAGATTTAGTGATGAATAATGTTGGTGAATGCATTCCCATTACAGATGTTTGCATGTACCACTTCAGTTCCATTTAAATGTGATTGACGGACAACAGAGGACAGGTTTCTGTCAACAAGTCGCACATATTTAACAAACAGAAAATGGCTCATGAATTTTAATCATTCATATTGCCTGAGTACATTTAACTATAATCTTTCCTGAATCACAGCTTCTTTTGTGCTGCTGCCTTGCATTTATGTGTGTTTGTTGTGTTCCACAGAGGGACTACGGGTCACTAATGGGATTTGGTAAGTGGTTCCCAAGGTGATATTTATCTTTTTGAGTGTTTTGAGAAACTTTATAATAAAGGCACAAACATAATTTAAATCATTTATCACCATACAGTACATACAAGTTCAAGCATCAAACAAGCATTGAGATACCTAACTGAAAGGCAGAAACATTACACAGAATTCTGCTGCCTTTAAAGGTGCAATGTGGGACTTTTAGTGGCATCAAGTAGTAAGATTGTGAAATGCAACCAACAGCTCAGTCCACAGCTCACCTTTCAATTTCGAAACGCATACGGTAGCTGCCACAGGACAAACACATCTGAAACATCGTAGTAACAAAACGCGCTCTGTAGAGCAGTTTGTCCGTTTAGGGCTACTGTAGAAAAATGACGCGACTTCCATGTAAGGGGACCCGCAGTCAGGGCTCCAGACTGCCACCAAATGGTGGCATTTTGCCACCAAAATTTGAGAATGTGCCACTGAATGTTACATCCAGTCGCACACATGCGACCAGTAAATTTTATCTTTTTTTGTGATGTTACACTGAATTTGGAACAGCACATTGTACTTTCTGCATCTATCATCAAAGTATTTATTAGTAATACAATGGAAATGAGTAGAAATGTGAATATTCGGTTAGCACACTGTAAAAAAAATTCCGTAGAAATTACAATGTTATTGCAGCTGGGTTGCCGGTAATTTACCGTAGATTTACATTTATGTTATTTACTGGCAAGAGTTTGTTCAAGGTTAAATTAATTTTAAATATTAACAAGTCTTTATCTTTACAGAATAAAACTATAAAATAACAGCCTAACGCAAAGCATTCTGGGAACCAGAAATCTTCATCAACCTTTTTTGCTTCAGATTTTGTTTCCCAGAATGTTTTGCTTGATGCTGTTTTTTTAGTTTTACTGTAAAGACAAAGACTTGTAAATGGTTAATGTTCATTTAACTTTGAACAAAATGTTGGCAGTAAAAAACATAAATTTTTCATTAACCGGCAACCCAGCTGCAATTTCTAGGGATTTTTTTTACAGTGCATGTTGATTTATGGTGTGTGCCTCTAAATTTTCTGGTTGCGCCCCTAAGATTTTCAGTTGGGGGCCACTGTGCTCCTAGTGAAAAAGTTAGTCTGGAGCCCTGCCCGCAGTGTATGTAGATAAAAACGGCTTATTGTAAGGTAATAAAATAATACAGTTCGTTATGTAAGGTCTTTATACACCACTGATAAAATAGTTATGTATATTATATTACATTCTGTTAAGAGATCCTTTTAAAAGTTACACAATGCACCATTAATTCATTTATGGGGTAAGTGCACAAGAACATTGTATTTTGAAATGCTTGGGGTGTTTCGATAAAATAATGTAAAAGCCCATTGGTTAAAATCATAATGTGTAGTGTTTGCGAATATGCACTGCACAATCTACAGTATTTTGGTATGCAGTCTTGTCTTGCTTCACTGACTTATAGCTGCAAAACGGCAAAAAACTACAAAACTGAGTCTCTGAACTACATTTCCCATGCAGCACGGCAGCACCGAATATAACAAATAACTTAAACAGTCATCTTCAGCTTTTGTTTTACTAGTGTTAAAAGCTTCTCAGGAGGACTTGAACCCAGCAATAGTCCTGAGCTTCGGTACACACGATAGAGAAACAATGGCCAACAGTTCCAGCTGAGAAGCATAGAGGCGAGCCAGGCACGAGACTCTAAACACAAGCTGGAAACGCTGTGCGTCTCTGCCCTGTCCCCAATCCGCTGCACACCACAGAACAAGCCCTTTGCTAAAGCTGTACTCGCTAGCTATGCAACGACAAGGGCAAACTGAAACACTTTAACCAGGCCGTGGACAACAAGTGATGTGATCGGGATAGGGTGAGATATTTGCACTTACGGTAATAACACATCACTCAAGTTAAAAATCTGTGTCAATGGCCACGTGTCTGTAAATAACATCATTCGCTGCAGATAAAACAAGTGGTTGAAATAGATATGGAGATCTGTGGATTTGGGCTACAGCCTAAACTCATCAAACTCAATGTGACCGTGCCTTTGTTGAACCCTTGCTTTTTAGCAGTGCTGCTGGGTAATAAATGTGACCATCTGCCTGCGGTGGAAGAAACCTTGAGGTCAAAAACTCTGCTGCAAATGAAAGAAAACAACTCATGCTTAGATTGTACAAGGTCGTGATTCAAATCTATAGCGATGTATTCATGTATTCATCCTGGCCATGTGTGGAAAAACACCAGCACAGCATACTCGAAATACACCAAGATTAAAAGAAAGAATAAAAAGACTTTTCTGATCTAAATGGGATTTTGTTATTGTGGCCGACTGATGGATCAAGAGCGGATTATTGCTTTTTTGTGAGCAAAAATTGTGTGTGCACATGCACGTGCGTATTAGTAGGTTTGTGATTACTAGATTGAAAATGTAAAAGCATGTACTTGGTTTAAGTACGCTCGTGTGCTCAAATAAAAGAGCGTGTGTGTGCTAAGGCATTTAAGGTCAGCTTCTGTGAGGAAGTCTGGGTTTGCCCTGCTTCAAAAACGCCACAATAAGATTAACAATCGTATGCCACACCACATGCTGCTGCGCTCTGCTTTTCTGTCTGACCCAACTGCACAGTAACACTTTAACACCCATACACATAAGAGGGAGTTTGCTGTGCCCGGATACGTTTTATATCTATTACAGTTATAAAACGGGAAAACGTTTGAAACTAATTTGATCTCCGTTTTCTAAATCTGCTAAGCAGAAAACCAAAGTTGAAATGAACCCAAGCACCAAAATTTAGTAAACTTTTTTAGAAAAGTTGACAAACACAGTGCAGTAGGCCACCATTGTTATTTTGGTTATACTTGCGCATGCCTATCGACTGAATAAACACGTGCATGACATCACCATTATCGCAGATTCACGTTTACGTACTTTACACGAAGATGACCACATAATAAAGGCTAGATGTCTTACAGTGGAATAGACGTCATCACCGGCGGCCATCTTGTCACAGGCAAGCTTTCTGACGGATTTACAAATGCAGTGGTTTCTAACAAACATTATTAATGTGGCTATAACTCTGGTTGCTTGAACATTATTTATAAGTATGCATTGGCATAAGTACATCTTTAACGTTAATAACAAACCAAACATTTTGAAAATCGGTACAAAATTGAGCAAGTTATGGTTATTTAAAAAGTACATGCACCATTAAAACACAATGAGTGCGTTACGCCGATTATGCTTAATAAACTGATAACACGTGGGGTCATGTAAACGCGTAAAACTGTTTTCTTTAATCAGGGAAAGCTCATAAACAGCGTAAGCAAAAACCGATCGGCACAGGTAGTTTTTTGCTCATTACGCCGATTTCACGTGGCATGTAAACACCTTAACCGGCTTTCTCACGGTTTTGTCCATGTGCGCATGTCCCCGCGTATGAAAGATAAACGTCACACGCGGAAGTAAGCGCAAAGTAACGCATAAAAGTCTCCGCTTGACTAAAGCAGTTGGCAGAGAAACTGTGAAAATAGAAGCTCATGTTACATTTACAGGTTCTGCAGATACGAGAATAGATACAACAATATAGCTTAAGACAGATATGCCATCAGCTTTTTGATCGACTATTATGTTCTATAGGCGGTGACGTCACTGCCTGCGAGAAAACTGATAATTCTCCAAGTCCCATGTAAACGCAGTTGTCTGCATAGCCGGCTTATTGATTTGCATGTAAACGCATGAAAACAGTTTTCTATAATAAGCAGATTTTTAATAGTTATCCGCTTATTCTGTGCATGTAAACGCACTCATTGCTACGAGCGAGCGAGCTGACTGTGACAAGATGGCCGCCAGGTGCGAACGTTGACCTCCATTGGCCAGCAGCACGGACGAGAACTCTAGCCTTTATTATTGTATATCTATGGAGACGACAAGGTGTCGTAATCAAGGACCACAAAATGCCATTGCAGTGTAAAGGCGAAACTATATTCCCTTTTAGGTGTACGCAAGGGTCTGCGTACATTGCGCGTGACACAGTTTTCGTCATCAGAGTGTGTATTGAAGCTCAGAGTGTGCGCGTACTGTACATGCACCGCTGGATTTTTTAACACTGCATACTTTGTACGCATAGATCGCGCATACGTCTACAGGAGAATAAAGTCTGTAGCCCAGGAGATGCATTGCATTTCGTCGCAATGCGCATGCCTTGAAAGTATGTGTACACAAAAACAGACTATATTTAAACGAACAGTCAAAACTTTAAAAAACTGGCACGCAAAAAAATACACTTTGGATAAAAAAAAATTGGATAAATCCATAATATGATGTATTTCCGAGTAAAACTTGATAAAAAAAGTAGGGTGGAGTCTCATTGGACCATGAATATGTAGTTGAAAGGGGTGGAATGAATATTACGTTTGGGTAAAGGATTACTTAATAGAAAAATGTGTTCAGTTCTTTAAAATATTTTGTACTTACAAATCCTGCACAAATAAGATTGGGAACATTTTTTTAAGAAGGGTCCATTTTGATTTCATCAGAACAAAAATCACGCAAAAACTGACCTCCAAATGTTTCCTCCACAGCAAGATGCAGACACATCAATTAAAAAACAAAACAGCAAATATCTAACAAAACTATCTTTACTAATTCCAGACCATTTCATTCATAACTTAATGGTATCAGATGTAAATAAAAACGTGACACCCAGATATTTTTTTTCAACTAAACTGCATCGTAAAAGACAAAACACCCAGGAACGTAGAACATAGGACTGACTGTGTGTGTGTGTGACACTAATCTGTTAATCTTGTTAATGGCATTGCAGCTGGTGACCCAACGTCCAGCACATGACATAAAGGAAGGCCAACTGAATAACCAACAGCTGTGAATCCTCACTGTTTGATGTCCATCAAATACTTGCGCACAACCAACTCCCACTTGAATTGTTTTTGTAGTTCTCCAAATTGGAAATACTTTGTGTCTATACTGCTTGTTTGCATGTATGTAATGTAAGATGATGATGACAACAGTGGCTGCTGGAGATCACGTTATGTTAGCATCTAGACAATATGCCGTGTCCTCTTTTCACCGATCCAAAACTCGAGAGTAGTCCTGCATTACGCAACCTCCCTCGCTCTTTAGATCAGCAAAGACCTGTGTGAAGAAATGTGGGTCTGCGTTGATGCGCAGCATCTTGGTGCTGGTGACGTCGATAATGGCCAGACAACGGTCCCAGAACGCCTCTTTAGCCGTCTCTACGAGGAAGGGCTTGAGGGGATACGAGATTTCGTTCCCCATGTAGGAGTAGGACAAGTAGAGGCAGGTGAGCAGGATTGCTTGGAGATCATGCTCTGAAGACACCAGGTCACCGTCCACCACGTCACGGCACAGCATGTATACAAAAACCACGTTGGCTGGAGTGACGAAGGCCTGGTCCTGCCAGCCCTGCAGTAAGAGAGATCGGTCCACGGCCCGCAGCCACAAAACTGGATCAGCGGGGGAAAGGTGCTTGAGGCGATAGCAACGACCGCAAAGAAACTCACCGAGGCAACGAAGCAGCTCGCTGGTCGACGCTTGGACGATCACACGCTTGGGCGAAGACGTGCACACGGGTGGAATCTTCTTTACAGACGAAATCTGCTGCGGTTTGCCGTAGCCAATCCCGAATCCCATGCCTAGGCCCAGACCTGCTGGACACTCATAGTTGGTGAGGTTGGCACAGGACAGGGACTTCTTCACATTCTCGTGGTTGAGGTGCAAGACCGGATCCTTGTGGTAGATACTATTGTTGTTTAGAGGAGCCCTGAAGTGCCCCTGACCTCCAGGGTAGGTTTTTTTGGACTCACTCCGCTTCTTGGTTGAGGCCACCAGTCGCTTCCATGTGAGAGCCGGGAGGAAGATGGAATGACCGCGTTTGAGACTGCGATCTTTCTGAGTGTTCAGAGAGCGACTGCTCAAGCTCGGATAATGGCTTAGGGAACCGGGACGATCATCGTAATAACCAGGTTTCCTGGGACCAGGAGAGAGAGACAGTACGGTACCCATGAGTCCACTGAGGTTCTCGAGCGATGGGTCTATTGAACTTAAAAATAAAGTGCTGATTTGCTTGTGCGTCACTGCTCCAATTCTTAAAGGTTGAGACTGGGCTGGTGAGTGGCACAGATGAATTCCTGAAAAATATTTGGATTGTTTAGATTAGCATTATAATGAATAAACAAAAGCTTTATAAAAACAAATTATTCTTAAATTATATAATGACCTGGTTTCACAGACAAGGCTTAGTTAAGCCTAAGTTTAATTAAGATATTTAAGCATTTTTTATGAACATGCATTAGAGAAAGACGGTACTGGTGTGTATTATGAGACGAATCAATGACAACGTCATATTTTAAATCTAGGATAAGCATTAAGCCTAAAGTCTTACCTTAATTGTATTTATTTGACAGGTAAAATAAGCATTTTTAAATTACACTAATCTACGTTGATTCTTTCATAATAAATCATGTTTTTTTCACTTAAATGGTGCTATATTAGCCCGGATATAAGTTGCATAACCTGTATTCATTTCTTTGTTCTACTGAACACAAATAAAGAAAACAGATCTGGGGCACCATTCACTTCCATAGTATTATTTTTCATACTTTTAAAGTCAATGATGCCCCAGATCTGCAAAGATTCTTCAAAATATCTTTATTTGTATTTAGCAGATCAAAGAAATATATACAGGTTTGAAACAAGTAAATGATGACAGAATTTTCATATTTCAGTGAACTATGCCTTTAACAATGACTAACAAGTCATTTAAACCAGAAACATTTATAACCTAAATCTTTACAAATGATTTTCTTTCTAACAGCACATTTAATTGGTTAATTGCTTCACACACCTTCAATCTGTGGTCAGTGTTTATTTTGTAAAACTACAATTGCTGTGTACTTTATTAAGTATTATATGTATGAACTGCATGTAGTGTACATCTCGTAATTGTGATTATCTGTATTTTAATGATATTTCAATTGATAATAGCAGAATTTGGCTACCCGTGTGCTTGACACTTATTATCATTACTATAATTATTGTTGCAATATATATATAATCATACGTTATGCAATATATTATATTATTATTATTATTATATTATTACGTTTTAAAGAATATTTCGAATTTTTTTAGTTATGCTTTGTGTTTATTTTGTATTTATTAACAGTATTTTTGTTAACATGGTAAATAATTACAATTATAAGTGTGTAATGTTTACCTGTTCGTCGGACATCCGTAGACCACAGTTGTCCAACTCTACCGCGTCCTCCTGTGCATCGTCTGCATGCGCCGAAACGCGCAACACGTTTATTGTGTTAATGTCCACATCAACAATCCATCACTTCATGCCAGGCTCATCCATGAAAAGCAGATCCGCTTTAGTTTATAAACAAGTCGTTCAGAGTCACTGATGCCGTTGCTTTTGAAACACGTCCACCATCCAGACGCACAGGAGCTCGTAAGGGGTCCACATCTGATCGCGCTTCAACTTAAAGACGGGGCACATGAAAGTTTCATGGTGATGTTGTCCGCGTTATCCTCTTTAAACAAGCAGTTTATAACGTCTGTTTAGGCAAATTAGGCAAAATCCTTCCAAGTGCGTATGAATAAGGGCATTTCTTCATTTATATAATCGCCTCCAACCTTGGTGATGAGAGGAGGAGGAGGTGCTGAGGTCTTCAGTGCTCCGCTGTGAATGCAGACTGAAGATCAAACTGGGTTTGCGGAGACTCCTCCTCTCGCGCATGTCTCAAACCATCACTAATATCGCTATGCGTGTGCGCTTTCATGGTGCGCTGCGCACACTGAACATCACAGTACCGCGAGAGCAAGCCGAAAGCTGTGCCCTTGAATCGCTCTCGCGGTACTTTGATGTCATAATTGGATTGGTTTGCGCAGGAATACACTCACAAAGATGCATTTTACAGCTAATCGCTTTCTTGCTAACCATTTCGCATATTTATTTGTGCAATCACTTTGAAAAAGCTCATATATTTACATTAAGACGCTTTTATTTTTATTTTTTTAGATTTTATCTTAATTTTTAATAGTTAGGAGTCAGTTAGAGTCAAATACTTTTTGTTTTTGCGATGCCACTAGGTTTGATTTTTTGCTGATCTGCAAGCCCTGAACTCGAAGTAATGGCAGCTGACAGTGACTATTAATGTAGAATCTCCATATTTCTGGCATAACGTAAAAACGTGGTTGCTAATAACGGAAAAATAGAGATGATATGATCACAGTAACAAGACATGTATAATACATATATTAATTTTTTAAATATCCCACATTAAAATTTAAAAAAAACCTTCTCAAACCCTTCAGGAGAATGAGGCACAAAGAGGAGGCTTAACTATATGATAGATGTCTGACAACTGGCAAACAGGTGTACCGTATGAGTGTTTACCTGTTTTTTTTTTTTTGTTTTTTTTTATTACACTGACAGATGGGGTCTAACACGGGCACGTGTATTTTTATTGTTGTTTACAGACCTGCTGTCGTGACCTACAGTCCAATGCAATAAAGCAAATAAGAGCGTTAAAGTATACGCTGTATTGTTCTGTTCTACATACTCAGTTATATGCTACCCTCTAGTGGACAGATTAAATAAAGAACATGCACAAACATTATAAAGCTTTAAAGTCGTTGGAGGCAGTGTATAACATGTTTACAAGGCACATACACGCAGCTGACCATACTAATATTCCCATATTGGATTTTGTTTGTCAAAAAAAAAAAAAACATAATTGACAGAACTACAGAAAATACTACCTACACATATTGGTGTGAGATATTGTAAATCAATGCATTTCTTGACTATTAATTAAAGTGCACCTATTTCATTGCTAAAAAAGTTATTTTGTTTATTTGGTATAATACAATGTGTTCGCGTGGTTTATGGTTAAAAAACTCATTATTTTCCACATACCTTACATTTTTGTAGCTATAGTTTTCACTCTTTTTCTGAGCGCATGGATTGTGTACAAAACCTATCCATGAAAAGCTCTGTGTCCAGATTGGTCAGCTAATCTACGTTGTGATTGGCCTGAATACCTCTGACGTCAGGCGGAAATGTGACGCTCTTTATCATGTTTGAAAGATTCGCTTACAATGAAATGCTATCAGGAATTAACCCACAGGCTGAGTCCAAGCGGGAGGAATTATGATAATGTTGGTCTTTACTACATCACCAATCCCAGGAAGTAAACTGTTGCCTACAAATATGTGTTTGTTGTAGTCCAAGAAAAGCAAGGCTTTGAACCAGTTCAGGGAACGAAAACGAAAACCAGAAACTTTTGATGTTTTGCAAGGACCAGAAACTTTCAAAAAATAAATGTTCCGGAAAAGAAACATTTATTTAAAATAATGGTAACCGGTTAATACCGTTATTTTTTGTTCTTTGACAAGATTTCTGTGCAATACTCAATGAAGTTCACTTCCGGTCGTCGTTGACCCATCAGAGAAATGAGAAGCTTGCCACCAGCAAGTAGCCTATTCAAGCCCAAGTCTCTAATGCTCAATCATAAGAGGGAAATATTGTAGGCTACCAAGTATGTTTGTTTTTTACTAATTAGTGGTGTAAGTGATCTCAGTTGATCCGTACAGATCACGACCCACGGTTCGCCTCGCATGTGATTCGCAGATTTTTACGCTAATTTTAAATTGGGTGAAAGTTGATCATTTGCACGCGCTTCAAAAGCTTGCAAATGTTACTCTACAGTGATTTTTATGGAGCGAATTTTGTGCCATAATTTTACAAACAAATTTGGCATTTTGCAAACAAACTCAATCTGCTTTGCAAAGGGAAAACTTGACTCGCAAACTAACAGAAAAAACTTTGCAAATAATAAAGGCAATTTGAGAGAAAATGCAGAGGTGTTACAAATATGTACTGTGTTTTGTAAATATGACCAGGATTTTTTCACAAATGTGACCATGATTTTCTCACAAATGGGACCATGATTTTCTCACAAATGTGACCATGATTTTCTCACAAATGTGACCATGATTTTCTCACAAATGGGACCATGATTTTCTCACAAATGGGACCATGATTTTCTCACAAACGGGACCATGATTTTCTCACAAATGTGACCATGCAATCCAAAACAGCAGATGGCGCTGTTTCAACCTTATTAGGCATTTTCAACTAGTCTCCCTGAAAAGCCCTGAATTTTAACTTACATATCACCCCGGACAGTGCCAGCAACTGAATGAAGACTAAATTAATTTTTCGTGGTTCATGTTGTTAATCTCTGGATTTATTGAAAGTGTTGATAATAATTAATGTCTGTTAATAGTAAACACATTCTGTGTGTAAAGACATTGAATTCCATCTGAATTCTATACATTTGCAATTGTCAATCCCTATACCCCGTCTGATTCTCTAAATTCTCTTCTTTTGGTGATAAGAAACTCACCATCACTGGACTGTTTTAAGTGATCCTTAAAGACTTATCCTTTTAAAATAGCTTACTATTGCAAAATGATTATTACTAACTTGTTTACTTTTGTATGTGTATGTTCCTGAGAATCTCATATATTATGGTGCTTTGAGTTTTAGAAAGTGCATTATAAATAAAATTTATTATATCCCCTGCAGAAAAATAACAGCTAATACCAGCCTATGCTGGTTGACTGGTTTAACCCTCTGGGGTCTAAGGGGTTTTTAGGGCCCTGGAGAAGTTTTGACCTGCACTGACATTTGTGCTTTTTTTAGTTGCTTAAAAACATAATAATGGCAAAAGTCTTATAACACTGCATTCAGCACAAACTGGGCTACTATATTATATGATTAACATGTATGTACATGTTTGTATTTTTGAGAGAAAAATGTTTATGCGTGGTTTTTGAAAAAGAAAAAAATTTAAGTGACTGATATAAGTCCACAAAACTCATTCTAAACATGTTTTCCTAAAACTTTTCAAAGCAGGATCTAGTAGTCTAGAGTTTTTTCTTTAAAATGATGTGAAAATCATTCTGCTTACTCCTTCACATAACACAATATATTGATTTACAATTTCAAAGTCACTTTTTGGTTAGGAAGGCAATATGCAAGGAGGCTGGAAGCTCTTGAATAATCTGTGATTGACAATACACTGCTGAAGAACAATACACTTGCATAATGAGCTGCATAATGAGCCTTTAGGCAGGAATGTGAAGATGCCATTATTGTTAAGTGTTTGTTTGTGAAAGCAAGACAAAAGAAATGCCTTCACATGCATGATCCTGCATTAAATAAACTTACTGTGCAGAGATATACGCGAATAAACTGGGTTTTAGATGTGTTTAGATGCGTCTTAATACAAAGTGCGTCAAATATGATTGTGTGTTTGTGTATGCGTTTGGCCGTTGATCACGTCTGACGGAAGCACAAAGAAAACATAAGCACATGGAGATAACTTTTATTTACTAGGCGAGAGTAACCAAGTAGATGTGATGTTTGCAATCGTCTTTTATAAGAATACCAAAAAGCGCGTCAAATGAGGCATCGTGTCTTTGTGTGTGCATTTGTACATCGCGTCACACCGTCGAAGCACACACACTTGCATCTTTTATAAGAACACCACAAAGTGCGTCAAATATGAGGCATCGTATGTTTGTGTGTGAGTTTGGACATCGCGTCACACAGACGAAGCACACACACTTGCATCTTAAGAATACCACAAAGCGCATCAAAAATGAGGCATCGTGTGTGTGTGAGTTTGAACATCGATCCTATCACACTGACGAAGCACACACACTCGCGTCTGTCTGGAGATTTAGGCGCGAGTAAACAGTTATGTGGTGTGTGCAATCGCATCTTTTATAATGATACCACAAAGCGCTTCAAATATGAGGCATTGTGTGTTTGTGTGTGCGTCTGGACGTCGATCGAGTCACACTCGCGTCTGGAGATAACTTTAGTTACAGTCACTAGTAAACAAGTAGATGTCATGTTTCCAGCACTCGGATTAAAACTCAACACAGCAGTGAATGGCTGCAGAGACGGAATGTCCATTGACTGTGGGGTTGATTAATGAATATGGATGATCTCTGCTCTTCTCTTCAATGGAGCGGGGCGTGGCTCATTATAGATAATGAAGCAACAGAAGAAAGACGGCACATCTCTCTCTTCTAATACAGTTAACAACGAATTACAATATTTGTTTTCGATTTCACTTACATCATTTAAAAGCAGACATTCGAAGCATTATGTAGACATTTATCTTTTGTTTGTATGACAAGTATTCGTTAAGTTACAGTTCATTTTTCTGACGTGTTTCTGAAAGGACTTCACTTAGGGAGAGAGAACAAAACGCGCATCATGTTTATTTTCTTAATTTTGCGAAAAGCACAACATTCTGTTTTTATTGGGAGTGGACAGAAAAAAACTAGACACTTTAACGTTTTAAATGATGTATAAATCATATCTGTATGTCCAAAATCAGCAGAGTTATCTAAGTCTCTTTGGGGAGTGATTAAAAAATAAAGAGTTTGAGGCGCCCGCGCCGCAGCCGACCCCAGAGTGTTAAGATGGTGTTCCAGCCTGGTTTTAGCTTAAGCTAGTATTAGAAGGATTTTTGCTTTTATACTGTAGCTGGTCAGGCTGATCACACCAGCCCAAACCAGCTTGACTAGGCTGGAAGCTTTGCCAGCTTGGCTATTGTGAAAGAAGCTGGTTTAAACTGGTCCTCCTAGCCTGACAAGATAAGACCAACTTTAAAAGGATTAACATTTTGTAGAAGTTTATCTTGTTCAGAGTGCTCAAATGACTATGATCCTGGTTGGTTGGTTACTGTTGCTTGAACTGGCCACTCTGTCCAGACAGCCGATGTTGGGTTTATTATGTCCCTACCACACTCTTTCTCCAAAGAGTTTCATTTATTATCCTGCATCTTTTGATAAGCATTGTAAGTTGAATTCATTGTCTTGACACACAGAATTTGTTTACTATTAACAAACATTTATTATTATTAACACTTACAATAAAATCAGTGAGATTAACAGAATGAAGCCCGACAAATGAAATGTCTTTATTCAGTTGCTGCCACTGTCAGGGGTGATATGTATGTTAAAATTCAGGGCTTTTCCCCTGGGCTTTTTTCCAATGCCTGAAAAAGTTGAAACAGCGCCATCTGCTGTTCTGGATTGCATGGTCCCATTTGTGAGAAAATCATGGTCCCATTTGTGAGAAAATCATGGTCCCATTTGTGAGAAAATCATGGTCCCATTTGTGAGAAAATCATGGTCCCATTTGTGAGAAAATCATGGTCCCATTTGTGAGAAAATCATGGTCACATTTGTGAAAAAATCATGGTAACATTTGTGAAAAAATCATGGTCACATTTACAAAACACAGTACATATTTGTAACACATCTGCATTTTCTCTCAAATTGCCTTTATTATTTGCAAAGCGTTTTCTGTTTGTTTGCGAGTCAAGTTTTCCCTTTGTAAAACAGATTGAGTTTGTTTGCAAAATGCTGTATTTGTTTGTAAAATATTGGCACAAAATTCGCTCCATAGATTTTAAACAATTTAACCGCTAAAAGACGCCAAAGTGCGCAATTTTCTGTACACACATGCGGTTGTGTGTCCGGTCCAACTCCGCCCTTCAAAGATCAGAACTCTTGATGTAAAAACTTGAGAGACAGTTGCGCTACTGTGTCTCATCCTGTAGTCTATTAAAATACATTTGGTGAATAAAGCACTGGAAAAACAACGTCATTTTTACTTTATGCGGAGCGACTGTTTATGCTGCATCTTCTTCCTGAAGCGCCGTTTGGAATTCGTCCTCAGTTTGTGTGTGTGCGGCGTGTTTAAGTGCACTCAACAAATGTAGGCATGTCAGAATTACAGTTATGCTGCTTACATAATGTAGCATCGTTTAATTTTTGATGACAAGATAGAGACTTAAGGAAAATTATGTAGACTAATAATTTAAGTGTAATGTCCTAATGATCAGCCTACTTATTTGTGTGTCCCACAGCTGACATGGAACGTTATTTACCGGTTTGGGAACTTAATTTTTTTGTTCTAACCGGTTCAGGAATGTCAATTTTAGGGTTGAACCGAAAACCGGAAAAATACTGTTTCTGTTCGGAACGAACCAATTTGGAAAAAATTCTGGTTCAAAGCCCTGAAAAAAAGAGATTTATGTTGGAAACGATAACTCTCGTCATCGTTTACTTTGGGGTTTGTACCTTTTGCATATCTTTAACATTTATTAATTCACACTTATACATCAAGGGAAATGTAAAAATGTGAATCGGACAATAGGTACCCTTTAAGATCACAGCTCTTTACCTCAATGTATTTTAATGGCTCACTATAAGCATCCAGAAACTAACTGAAGTCAATCTCAATTTATTTATAAAGAACAATAAAAACAATGGTGGTTGACCATTGTGCTGAACAGTATCACCCAAAAAAGGCAAGGCAAGTTTATTTGTATAGCACATTTCATACACAGAGGTCATTCAAAGTGCTTTACATAGAAATGAGAAAACAATAAATATATAAAGTATAAAAAATAAAAAGGTAAAAATAAGAGACACACAATAAAATCACAATAAAAACAAAGATACATGAGAACAATTAAAGAAAATAAATGTGATTTTAATAAAAAACAGTTTAGAATAGCGCACAGCGCTCATTCAGTAAATAAATACAGAGTTAAACAGATGTGTTTTTAATCTAGATTTATAAGTGTTTACTGTTACAGCACATCTGATCTCTTCTGGATGCTGATTCAAGCTACAGGTGGCATAAAAACTAAATGCTGACGCACCTTGTTTTGAGTGAACCATGGTATTTCTAAATAATAATAATAAAAACATGAGATGAAAAAACAATAAAAAACAAAAGGGGCTCTGGGAGGGAGCATCCGTTAACTCCGCGCCCTCCCACTGTCAGTCTGCTGCACGTTCCATTTCTGAATGAAACATTCGCGTGAAAGCTGCAGTCTCTCATGGAGCCCCGCTGCCCCAGTAAAATAATCCTGAACACAGAAATATGGAAAAATAGATTAAAAGTGTAACTTTACAATTCAGTTCTACTGAATGGTTTGGGGTCATTTTGACTCCAAGGGACTTATAAGGGTTAAGTGGTTGGAATTGAGACACTACTTATAAATATTTTAATTGCTTGATAACTCTGTCCAATTAGGTCGGTTAACAGACATATTTGCATGCTAATCTACTAATAGTAAAGATCTTCTCTTTTATATCAGCATAAATGTAGTTTGCACATTTATTGAATTTCATCTTACCTTGTGAACTTTCGTCCACAGTCTGTTTATCAGATGCCTCCAGGTACTTTCCATCAACGGAGAGTGATGAATCCCACGATCGAACGTAAATCAAGTCGGGGAAACGATCACTGCGTCCGCCGACTTCCAGTCCTTCAGCATCTCTCCCATCAATGCCATCCTCGATGTTGGTGAGGGGCCAACCAGCTGAGGAAATAATGTTAGATAGGTGGTCAATTGAGAAAGCACTTGTGTTTGTACATATGTCACCACCAGGGGCTGGCTGTTTTAGACTAAAACCACGCCCCTTTGCAACTCCCACCTCGAGGAGGTCCCCAAAGCCAACCCAATGACCAGACAAACACGGGAACAGGTAAGTAAAATTTAAAACAAGCTTTATTTAGTTTAAATATTTAAAAGAACTGGGAATTTGGGGTAAGGGGAAATTAAAACTAATAGGGCTCTTCTTCTCCCTCCAGGGAGACTGCAGCCACGGGCAGACAGGCCAAGGGCAACAGGGGTGCCAACCACCATAAGCCGGGGGAGAAAGGGAAACGTCAGGCTCCGGCCTGGACCCTGCTAACCGTGGCGCCCTCCTTCTTCCATCCTGGAGGCAGAATAATTTGGGTATGACTGGTAAGGAAGATCTCCACTGTCGGTGTACCTTCCCTCGGGCCGGCAGGGGGTCCTCGCCCCACGTGCCTTTACGTCCCCTGTCGTACGTCCGTCCACGTTCTCCTTATGCCCCACAGATAGTCACTGCTACACAAAAGCACTGTTAGCTTGCACTTGAGGTGTCTCTCACCGGCTCTGCTGCTTGCAGCTCTCTGGGTGGGTATCACGTTACACAGTCTGTTTCCTAGTTGCTTCTCCTTGCTCTCTACAGGCGGCCTCTAGGACACAAAGGACACTGTTACTTGGACTTCGGGTATTGCTCACCGGTTCTGCTGCTTACAGCTCCCTGGGTAAGTATCACGTTCACAGTTTACTCTTCAGTGGTTCACTCTCGTTCTGCTCTCTCTCCACAGGTGGCCGCTAGAACACAAAGACACTGTCACTGGGACTTCGAGTAATTCTCACCGGCTCTGCTGTTTACAGCTTTCTGGGCAGGTATCACATTCACGGTTTGCTCTTCAATGATTCACTCTCGTTCTGCTCTCTCTCCACAGGTGGCCGCTAGGACACAAAGACACTGTTACTGAGACTTCGAGTATTTCTCACCGGCTCTGCTGTTTACAGCTTTCTGGGTAGGTATCACGTGCACAGTTTGCTCTTCAATGATTCACTCTTGTTCTGCTCTCTCTCCACAGGTGGCCGCTAGAACACAAAAACACTGTTGCTGAGACTTCGAGTATTTCTCACCGGCTCTGCTGTTTACAGCTTTCTGGGTAGGTATCACGTTCACAGGTTGCTCTTCAATGATTCACTCTCGTTCTGCTCTCTCCCTCCAGGTGGCCGCTAGAACACAAAGACACTGTTACTGAGACTTCGAGTATTTCTCACCGGCTCTGCTGTTTACAGCTTGCTGGGTAGGTATCACGTTCACCGTTTGCTCTTCAATGATTCACTCTCGTTCTGCTCTCTCTCCACAGGTGGCCGCTAGAACACAAAGGCACTGTTGCTGAGACTTCGAGTAATTCTCACCGGCTTTCTGGGTAAGTATGGTTCTCCTCCGTAGGTCAGCAGAGGGGCGAAGGTCACACACCACCTCACCGGGTCGAGCGCTGCCCTATCTCCAATGCCCATAGGCCGATCGATTCCTAGACGGGGGCGCCCTTTTCGTAGAGACCACGGGGCGGCGGACCCTTCTGACTCTGCGACAAAACAGACACAGGTAAGTGCACACCACGAATGTTTCCAAGGGTTTACTCACGGTCACGGACAGTTCTTAGTCTGCGTCCCTTCGTACTCCAAACAGCACACTATTTATAGTAACAGTGGTTTCTGTAGTCATTGGCCTCTCCGTCCTCTGCCCAGTGGAAGAAAATGGATGATGCGGGGCTTCGTCTACAAGACACACAGCAACCCACAGCAATACACAGCACCACTCCAAACGTGAAAAAGATTTATTACACAGTCTCACTCACCACACTAGAAGTGCACCACAACAAGGGAAGCGCCCGGTGTCCTCCACTGCGCTTGGGCTACGATAAGGCGATGGGAAATACGACCACAATAAGTCTCGTTGCGGTGGCTGTTTGAAGTTGGACTTCTCACGGCTCGCCCACCACACTCTTATAGGGGTAGGGCCGCCCTCCTTCTCCTGGAGGTTTCCAATAGTTATACAAGTTAACTTTTGCCAGTTACTCCACACAAAAAGGGTATACTCACGGCGAATAGCCTTTGTTTACGTTGTACCAGAAGGTCAATATTCTTCCTGCTTTACTCCTTCAGTATTGATTAAAACAAGTTCCTTTCGACCCATAGGATTTTCCTGTTCACTCCAGCAGGTCCACAATCAAGACTGCAACGAGAGAGAGAGAGAGAACCACAGACAGCCACCACGTCCAAAAACGAGCACAGCTCCGTTTCCCAGCACACACTCAGCACCTCTAACTGTGTTCTAACTGTGCTTTATATACTCCTCTCTGTACTATAATCATCCAATTGCCCGGCGATCTCTTCAACTAGGCACAGCTGTGCCCAATCGGCTGATTACAGCCTCCGTGAATCTGCCGGATGTCCGGTGTTTCCGTTTTCCGGTCTGGACGGAAACATCCGGGCGGAACCAAAACTTCCTCAACTTTTGGTTCCGCCCTGAAAGATCGTCACCCCGTGACATCCTCCCCCGCCAATGCATTCCAGTCCCTGGAATGCCTTTGAGTAGTCCACTCACCGTAACGGGAAGGGGGTCGGCCTCGATTCTCCCGTTGGGAGCGCCTCACAGGGGAGTCAGGTTCGGCGGGCTCGGGCACAACCTCAGGTTGTCTTTGGGCGGCCGGGGGTTCGGCTGGCTCTGGTACTGGCTCTGGCTGTCCCTGGGCGGCCGGGGGTTCAACTGGCTCAGGTGCTAGCTCTGGCTCTCCTGGGGCGGCCGGGGGTGGTGCTGCCACGGGTAGGCCTGGTACCACAGCCCATCCTTCCATCCAGGGGGCCGTCGGTGCCGGTTCTGCCATTACCTCCTTCGCGACCTCGGGATAATTTGGGCAAGGGCGAATCATGTTTCGGTGCACCACACGTTCCGGGCCGGCCTTTCCTTCCGGCCGGATGGTATACACCGGCTGTCCCGGCCTCTGTTGCCTGCAGACTACGTACGGGATGGGCTCCCAACGGTCACTCAGCTTTCCTTTGCCTTGCCGCCGATTGTCTCGTACCAAGACTCTCTCTCCTGGTAACAAGGGGGCGTCCCGGGCCGTCCGGTCGTACAGCCGCTTGTTCTTTTCCCCTGTAGCCCGTATCTTCTGGGATACCTGCTCGTAAGCAAAGTGTAGCCGTTGGTGGTGGCGCCCCGCCCATTCCGTCACGCTCCCTTCCTCTTGGCCAGCGGCTACTCCCAAGACCAGGTCCGTGGGCATCCGCACATGTCTGCCGAACATCAGATAAGTGGGGGCATACCCCGTCGTACTATGAACGCTGTTATTATAAGCTTGCAAAAGATTCGGTAGAGCACTCACCCAATCGCTCTGCTTCCGTTGGTCCAGGGTCCCTAGGAGCCCCAACAGGGTCTGATTAAACCTCTCACAACAGCCATTTCCTTGAGGGTGATACGACGTCGTATGGGTCTTCGTGCACCCATACAGCTGGCATAATTCTCGGATCACCTTTGATTCGAAATTTGCCCCTTGGTCTGAGTGCAGGAACTCTGGACATCCGAACGTTTGGAAGACGTGCCGCCATAGAGCCGTTGCGGTGGTGTTTGCCGTCTGATCAAGGGTGGGAACTGCCCATGCGTATTTTGTAAACAGGTCGGTGATTACTAAGATGTTCGGATAGCGGTCCTGTGGCCGGCCCAGTGTCAGGAAATCCATCGCCATGATGTGGAGGGGGGCTTTGGCATGTATGGGCACCATCGGCGCTCGAGCCTCTCGTCGAGATTTAAACAACATACACCTGGGGCAAGCTTGGACCAAGCTGCGTACTGACGCTTCCAGCCCCGGCCAGTAGAAAAACCTGCGCAGCAGCGATACTGTCCGTTCCTGTCCCTGGTGCCCCAGCTGATCATGGTAGGCGGACACCAAGGCTGCTGCTTGATCGGCGGGCACCACGATCTGGCGCACCTCTTCGTCCAGTTTTGGGTCACTAACCTTCCGGCAAAGCACCCCTTCCTGTAGTTCCAACTTGTCCCACTGTCCCAGCAGTCTTTTTCCCGTCTCTGTTTGGGTCAGCCTCTCAGACGATGTCGGCCGTCGGCCCTGCTCCACCCACATCTTTACCTGACACACATCCTGATCCTGGGCCTGCCTCGCTTTCCACCGACAGGGGTCCCAGCCCCAATTCTCCGGTACCGCCTCCTGCTGGCCTCCGGGGGCCTCCACGGCCCCTATCAGATAGCCCTCCCTCTGGCTTTCCTCTTCCTTGCCTCCCCGGCAACCGGGGTGGTCCGCCTCTGGCAATCGGGACAAGGCGTCCGCGTTCGTGTGTTCTCGCCCAGGCCGATACTGCAGTCGATACTCGAAATTGGCAAGTTGTGCCACCCAGCGCTGCTCCACAGCTCCCAACTTAGCTGTCTGTAAATGTACCAAAGGATTATTGTCTGTAATCACCGTTACCTTAGCACCCCAGAGGTAGTCCTTAAACTTCTCGCTCAGGGCCCACTTCAGGGCCAGCAGTTCCAGTTTAAATGAGCTGTAGTTGGCATCGTTCTTCTCAGCTGGGTGGAGGCTTCGGCTTGCATAAGCAATCACCCGTTCTGTTCCCGCTTGTCGTTGGGCCAAGACCGCCCCCAACCCCAGGTTGCTAGCGTCTGTATACAAGATAAATGGTTGAGTAAAGTCTGCATAGGCTAAGATAGGAGCCTGTAACAATTCCTGTTTCAATCTCTGAAATGCCCCCTCACAGGACTCATCCCAGTCAATCGGGGGTGATCCCCGTCCCCGGTTCCGCCCTGTACCGACCAGCAGCTGGTTAAGTGGCTTAGCGATCTTGGAAAAATCTTTGATGAACCGTCTGTAGTATCCCACAAACCCCAGAAATGAACGTACTTGCCTCACAGTCTTGGGCGCACTCCAATCTCTCACTGCAGAGACTTTCCCAGGGTCTACAGCCACCCCAGCAGCGCTGACCACGTGACCCAGGAACTGGACCTCTCGCCTCAGCAGATGGCATTTATCGGGTTGCAACTTCAGCCCATATTTCTCCATTGCCTGGAAAACCTCTTCGAGGTGCCGGAGGTGGGAATCGAAATCTGGGGAGTACACAATTACATCATCTAGATATACCAAGACTGACTCCATTAACTGACCTCCCAAACAGCGCTGCATCAGGCGTTGGAACGTGGCTGGGGCGTTGCAGAGCCCGAAGGGCATCCGTTCCCACTCGAATAGTCCAAACGGGGTCGTGAAAGCGGTCTTCTCCCTATCGGCCTCGGCCACTGGCACCTGCCAATACCCACTGGCCAGATCCAGAGTGGAGTACCATGCAGACCGCGTGAGACCCGCAAGGGAGTCTTCGATCCGGGGTAGGGGAAAAGCGTCTTTCTTAGTCACCAGGTTGAGCTTACGATAGTCCACACAAAACCTCCAAGCTCCCGACTTCTTCTGCACCAGTACGATGGGGGCTGCCCATGGGCTACTGCTTTCCCGGACGATGCCCCGCCCCAGCATACCCTGCAATAGTGAGCGTACCTCTGTATACAAAGTGGGTGGGATCGGCCGGTACCTCTCCCTGCTGGGTCCTGCATCTCCAGTCGGGATATGATGTTCTACCACCTTAGTGCATCCGTAATCCTCCTCGTGTCTTGCAAACACATGTTGCCATTTCTGAAGGAGGGCTTGGAGTCTTTGTGTCTGCGCCTGTTCCAGCTTTTCCCCTTGCAGGGACTCACCTGCCAGGTGTCTCGGCACGTCCCTTTCCCCGTTGTTCGAAGGGGCTTCCATCTGTGTCAGGGCCACCTCGATGACAGTGGGGCACACCTGACGGAACTTAACATCTCTCTCTTCCCTCACCTGATGGGGTGCAACCCCCGTGAGTCGGGCCAGCCGCTGGTGTCGGTGTAAGTGTACTGGGTAGGGATGGTCATTTCGAACCTTTACAGGGACCCTCCCCCGGTGGACCGCCGCTAGGCCTCGTGCTACCTCCACTTGGGGGCAATCAGCGTGGGGTTCAACCAATACCCACTCTTCGGGGCCAACTCCTCGGGGGGCCACTCTCACCCACACCATGGCCTCACTCCTAGGGGGGATAGATAAAGCATAGCGACACATTACTCTTCCTACCTCTTCCCGGCCTCTACGGACCTGGGTCATCTGGACCCGACGACAGTCGGCGACCACTCGCTCCCATAGGGGCCTCTCAACAGGGGAGATCCTAGGGCCGGGCCTAGCCCGGAATAACTCCTCCCAACACTCGGAGAGCACGTTCATCCCTAGTAGGGCTCGGTGGACTCCCAAACATCTGTCTTCCACGATGATCACCCCTTTTTGGGGAACTAACACCCCGTGCACTTCTAAGTCCGTCAGCCGATAGCCAATGTAAGGAATCTCTAAGCCGTTGGCGCCCCGCAACGTCAGCCAGGGGGCCTCTTCTCCTTGGGTTCTCTGCTTCCCGAATACTTCCTGCGAGAGACTTTCGGCAAACAATGTCACTTGAGAGCCTGTATCTACCAGGCACTGTACTGTCTTGCCACATACCTTCACCTCCGCCGTTGGGCTGTGCCCCACCATCTGGCCTCTTGAATTATCACGTCTTTCCGGGTCTCCTCGAGGGGTCCCGGCCACACGACCCACTGTGGCCGGCCGTCCTAAAAACCCCCTTCCGATGCCCTGCGAGGCCCACACTGACGGCTATAATGCCCTGGTTCTCCACAACGATTGCAGATTGGCCGCCCTTGGTCATCCCACTCAAAGCGGGGCCGGTTAAAACGGTTCGGGCGCCCCGGTGGCTCTCGGCCCCGCTCAGAGTAGACTCGCTCTCGGGGTGCCGGCCTCGGTTCCTCTTGCGCCCTACCTTGACGAAGTTCTCCCAGAAGAGTCTTAGATAGTTCCGACATCTGCTCTCGGACATCTTTCAACAATTCTACTCTGAGGGCTTGCTTCCAATCTGCGTGTTCAGGTGGTGCTGCGGTGTTCCCACTTACGGCTGCACATACAGGGGTTTCACTTACTTCGACCTCATCACCTTCCAAGGCCAGCGCCTCCTTCTTTAGGTCCTCAAAGGTGAGCCCGGAGTCCCGTCGAAACTGGACCCTCAGACTTTGTCTCACGGGGCCCTCTTTCATCCCCAGGAGGAACTGGTCGCGTAACAAGGTCTCTCCGTCTCCTAGCCCATGGTCTCGTCGGGCCTGCAGGCGAGTGAACTCCTCTCGCAGCCTGAGGGCAAAAGCTCTAATAGGTTGTCGGGGGCCTTGCTTACAATTAAAAAATTGTGAACGGAGGACAGCTACGGGGGTATGGTCGCCATATTGTTCAGTAAGGAACTGGAACACAGTCTGGGCGGTGGCTCGGATTGCTTCGGGGGCGGCTTGTACCTCTCGCCGTGCTTCTCCCTCTAGGGAGTTCAACACAAACTGGAGCCGCTGAGCGGCGCTAAGGCCCTGCAAGTCGGCCAAGTACTCTAATTGGGCCTTCCATTCGGTCAGTCGTACCTCCGACTCTGCTCCTCCGTATTTCTGGATCCATGGGCTTCCCATGATAATAGATGTGGCACGGGGTGGGGCTGCAGGCCCCGCGTTGTCAGTCATTGGGTGACCTTGGTTACTCAACTCGAGGTGGGGCCCTGCCGACTACGCCAAAATCTGTCACCACCAGGGGCTGGCTGTTTTAGACTAAAACCACGCCCCTTTGCAACTCCCACCTCGAGGAGGTCCCCAAAGCCAACCCAATGACCAGACAAACACGGGAACAGGTAAGTAAAATTTAAAACAAGCTTTATTTAGTTTAAATATTTAAAAGAACTGGGAATTTGGGGTAAGGGGAAATTAAAACTAATAGGGCTCTTCTTCTCCCTCCAGGGAGACTGCAGCCACGGGCAGACAGGCCAAGGGCAACAGGGGTGCCAACCACCATAAGCCGGGGGAGAAAGGGAAACGTCAGGCTCCGGCCTGGACCCTGCTAACCGTGGCGCCCTCCTTCTTCCATCCTGGAGGCAGAATAATTTGGGTATGACTGGTAAGGAAGATCTCCACTGTCGGTGTACCTTCCCTCGGGCCGGCAGGGGGTCCTCGCCCCACGTGCCTTTACGTCCCCTGTCGTACGTCCGTCCACGTTCTCCTTATGCCCCACAGATAGTCACTGCTACACAAAAGCACTGTTAGCTTGCACTTGAGGTGTCTCTCACCGGCTCTGCTGCTTGCAGCTCTCTGGGTGGGTATCACGTTACACAGTCTGTTTCCTAGTTGCTTCTCCTTGCTCTCTACAGGCGGCCTCTAGGACACAAAGGACACTGTTACTTGGACTTCGGGTATTGCTCACCGGTTCTGCTGCTTACAGCTCCCTGGGTAAGTATCACGTTCACAGTTTACTCTTCAGTGGTTCACTCTCGTTCTGCTCTCTCTCCACAGGTGGCCGCTAGAACACAAAGACACTGTCACTGGGACTTCGAGTAATTCTCACCGGCTCTGCTGTTTACAGCTTTCTGGGCAGGTATCACATTCACGGTTTGCTCTTCAATGATTCACTCTCGTTCTGCTCTCTCTCCACAGGTGGCCGCTAGGACACAAAGACACTGTTACTGAGACTTCGAGTATTTCTCACCGGCTCTGCTGTTTACAGCTTTCTGGGTAGGTATCACGTGCACAGTTTGCTCTTCAATGATTCACTCTCGTTCTGCTCTCTCTCCACAGGTGGCCGCTAGAACACAAAAACACTGTTGCTGAGACTTCGAATATTTCTCACCGGCTCTGCTGTTTACAGCTTTCTGGGTAGGTATCACGTTCACAGGTTGCTCTTCAATGATTCACTCTCGTTCTGCTCTCTCCCTCCAGGTGGCCGCTAGAACACAAAGACACTGTTACTGAGACTTCGAGTATTTCTCACCGGCTCTGCTGTTTACAGCTTTCTGGGTAGGTATCACGTTCACCGTTTGCTCTTCAATGATTCACTCTCGTTCTGCTCTCTCTCCACAGGTGGCCGCTAGAACACAAAGGCACTGTTGCTGAGACTTCGAGTAATTCTCACCGGCTTTCTGGGTAAGTATGGTTCTCCTCCGTAGGTCAGCAGAGGGGCGAAGGTCACACACCACCTCACCGGGTCGAGCGCTGCCCTATCTCCAATGCCCATAGGCCGATCGATTCCTAGACGGGGGCGCCCTTTTCGTAGAGACCACGGGGCGGCGGACCCTTCTGACTCTGCGACAAAACAGACACAGGTAAGTGCACACCACGAATGTTTCCAAGGGTTTACTCACGGTCACGGACAGTTCTTAGTCTGCGTCCCTTCGTACTCCAAACAGCACACTATTTATAGTAACAGTGGTTTCTGTAGTCGTTGGCCTCTCCGTCCTCTGCCCAGTGGAAGAAAATGGATGATGCGGGGCTTCGTCTACAAGACACACAGCAACCCACAGCAATACACAGCACCACTCCAAACGTGAAAAAGATTTATTACACAGTCTCACTCACCACACTAGAAGTGCACCACAACAAGGGAAGCGCCCGGTGTCCTCCACTGCGCTTGGGCTACGATAAGGCGATGGGAAATACGACCACAATAAGTCTCGTTGCGGTGGCTGTTTGAAGTTGAACTTCTCACGGCTCGCCCACCACACTCTTATAGGGGTAGGGCCGCCCTCCTTCTCCTGGAGGTTTCCAATAGTTATACAAGTTAACTTTTGCCAGTTACTCCACACAAAAAGGGTATACTCACGGCGAATAGCCTTTGTTTACGTTGTACCAGAAGGTCAATATTCTTCCTGCTTTACTCCTTCAGTATTGATTAAAACAAGTTCCTTTCGACCCATAGGATTTTCCTGTTCACTCCAGCAGGTCCACAATCAAGACTGCAACGAGAGAGAGAGAGAGAACCACAGACAGCCACCACGTCCAAAAACGAGCACAGCTCAGTTTCCCAGCACACACTCAGCACCTCTAACTGTGTTCTAACTGTGCTTTATATACTCCTCTCTGTACTATAATCATCCAATTGCCCGGCGATCTCTTCAACTAGGCACAGCTGTGCCCAATCGGCTGATTACAGCCTCCGTGAATCTGCCGGATGTCCGGTGTTTCCGTTTTCCGGTCTGGACGGAAACATCCGGGCGGAACCAAAACTTCCTCAACTTTTGGTTCCGCCCTGAAAGATCGTCACCCCGTGACACATATTTGTCTTTTTATGCACTTTCACACGATCACTCACAAATTCAAAGGATATTCAATTCAAAATACATGAAAACAGTGAGCCGGGTGGCTCTTTCAGTAGTAAGTGATATAAGTAAGGGATAATGTAGAGGCAGCCGGTCGGCGACGCGAAGCGGAGGGTCTTGTATCACACTGAAGGGGCTTATTTCCCGATAACTACCGGCTGCCTCTACATTATCCCGCTTATTACACGGCTACTTGCCACATAAGAAAAAAAACTGGACATGAATATGAATTTGAAACATTTTATTGGCATATTTGTTTTAAATTAACATTTTTATCCTTCTGCGAAACTTTGCACAGATGCATAAAATGATCGTAATACCTTATTAAGATCCTCTGCTTCATACTTGTCTGTCTCCATTTTTTCTCTTTTAGCCAGTCTTTGAGAAGTTTTGATGCCCATTCTGTATTTTTTTGTGTGTTGGCTTCGTAGCTGTCATGCTCTATTTTGTCAAGTTCAGTCTCAGTAAGCTCTCTGTGTCTTGTCGTTGTTCGTTCTTCTATCCACTGTTTAAATGTTTTGTTTTTTCCGTACATGTTAAAATTATGGTTGTCCAGTGTTTGTCACAAGATGGCGCGAAACAGCTAGTAATCTTTATTGGCACGGAGCGATTTTAATCGTACAAGTAGTACCGCTGTCTATGCGTTATTACTTTGGAGCGGTTATTATTTGAAAAGAACGAACCTGCAAATGTCTCAACTGACCAATCAGAATCAAGCATTCCAGAGAGCCGTGTAATAAGACATTTTAATATAGGCCTACTTATCAATCTTCATATTGCCCGATAACTGGGTCCAGCTACACTCTCAGAAATAAAGGTACAAGTTGTCACGGGACAGTACCCTTTCAAAAAGGTACACCTTTGTACCCAAAGAGAGCATATTAGTACTTCAAATGTACATATTGGCATTTCAAAGATACATATTTGTACCTAAATGGTACATATTGGGACATTTTTTAAAGGGTAATGCCCCAGTGACCAGCTTTGTACCTTTTTTTGACAGTGTAGGCCATAAAACAGCATCTGTCTACTATTAGTAAATCTACTATTAGTAAAGAACTTCTCTCTTATACAGCATAAATGTAGTTTGCACATTCATTGAATTTCATCTTACCTTGTGAACTTTTGTCCACAGTATCAGATGCCTGCAGGTACTTTCCATCAACGGAGAGCGATGAATCCCACGATCGAACATGAATCAAGTCGGGGAAACGATCACTGCGTCCGCCGACTTCCAGTCCTTCAGCACCTCTGCCATCCTCGATGTTGGTGAGGGGCCAACCAGCTGAGGAAATAATTTTAGATAGGTGGTCAATTGAGAAAGCACTTGTGTTTGTACATATTTGGATTCAAAGGACATTCAATTCAAAATACATGAAAACATTGAGCCGGGTGGCTCTTTCAGTTGTATGTGATATAAGTACCAGGATACCAGTGACTACCAGCTAAACCAGCTTGGGAATAATGCTGTTTTTTAGCAGGGTGATCAAGCAATCACAATGAAGACATGACCCCTAACTTAATCTAAACTGTAAAAAACTTTTATCAAGATTAAACTGTGCTTTTACGGTTTCTCATCGAAATAAAGTGTGTAATTAATTCGGACATTTTAATATACTTATTAATATTCATAACTGTTACTGGTCCAGCTAGGCCATAAAACAGACGTATGTGTGCTGATCTACTAATAGTAAAGATCTTCTATCTAATATCAGCATAAATGTAGTTTGCACATTCATTTGATTTCATCTTAACTTACCTTGTGAACTTTCGTCCACAGGGCGAGACGTGCAAAAGGACATTTCCTCAGCCGCCGGCAGCAACGAATCCCATGACTGATTGATGGTCAGGTCAGGGAAACGGTCACTGATCCAAGGGCCGAAGTCCAGTTCATCGACGCCTCTCCTCGGTATCGCCCTCGGAGTCAGTGAAGAGTACATGATTTTAGAAAAGTGGTCAAAAGTCAAAAAACACTTGTGACCCGGGAACACACACCCGTATAAGTGTCTGTAAACTTGTGTAATTCAACACTTTCACACCCTCTATCGCTTTTTGTCGTTTTGAAAAGTCTCTCTCTGTGATTGTCTTCGCGTCTGCTCAGATAACCAGTGATTGAGTGTCTGACTGAAGTTCTGCGCGCCGCGCTTTATATACCCCCTCTATGGAACGCGTTATGACATCATACAGTATGCTTGATACTATGACGTATAATCCTTTATTAAGTCTATACATGTATCAGAGCTTTTTGTTTTTATTTGTTTTAAGGGTTTATATATAATTTACAGTCATTTATTTAAAAAAAAATGGGAAAATTGGGTTTGGCTTCTTATAAGGTTTTATAAAGTTTAGCTTTTTTCATTTTACATGCCACCTTAACCCATTAAGACTCTTAACCCCTTAAACACCTAATGAACAAAAATCAGTGGTATGCCCCAAATCTCAGTATGCAATAAAACAGTACACCCAGGTTATCTGCTGCTTATGCTGAGATTTCTAAGTATGCATCAGTTGGACACTTTTCTATCCCATGAGGCTGAGGAACCACTAAATTCAAAAAGTTTATTGATTAAAAATACAACTCCATATGATGTGATAGGAAAGTGAAAGATTTACCAGAGATGTTAACATTAATCTGATAAAGAGTTATAAAAATGTAGCATAACTAACTGTATCAGCCTTTATCATGCACCACTGTGAGCAACATATTTGTCATATTTAATAAAAGATTAATATTCATTAATTTATTTGTCCTTTTCTCTTTGAATCTGTGGGACTCCTTCAAAAATCAACACCAATATAAACAAACATCAACATATTGACCAACATATGACCAACATCAAAATAATAATACTATAATATTAAAAATTAACAATAATACGCATAACGCTCCAGGTTCACAGCTGCTGGGGCAGTCCTTAAAAATGGTGTCAGTTCATATGCATAGTGGAGAGGATGTGAAACAAAAACTAATAAATACAGTATATAATTACTGTATTTACATTTGGTTTATAAATGTTTAAAATGCACAGGACCTGTTGGGAATCACACATAGGTAATTTAAAGGAATGAATCAAGGAAATCATCAACATATTTATTTTTGTTGTTGATTCTTGTATAGCAAAGAAAAAGTTTATGCCACATTGAAATATTCATATTAAAACACATTATTAATACACAATAAAAACCTGGCCAGCATATTGTACAATTTTGTTTGTCAGCACCAAAATGTACTTTTAAATCGTTCACAGGATAAAAATCTTACTCCTCTCAACAAGCACACACACAAGCACACAAATATACAAACACAAACTAAGAGGGATGGTGAGCCCAACTTATGTCCTCAGATTCATCTGCTTCTGGTAGAGTACAAAATCATCTGGTATGAAATCTAAAAATAAAAAATGAACAGTGAATTTTGATGTTTTATAAACTTTATGAAATATTTACATAAATAAACATTTCTTACATTGTTTTCAGATAACTTCATAAAATAAATGTTAACATTAAGTTTTGAATCTATTGCATATAGACTTATATGTATACACTGATTTTAACAGACTATATTAGAGCATTCTAGGAAATAATGTATTCTTTTTTTAGTGTTCATGAAATAAAATAAAAACGTGAGTTACAAAACTACTTAAACAGGATATACATTTTATTTTCATCTTTAAATTCAAATGACAACTCTGAACAACTCTTAATACAGAAAGCCTTGCAGATCATGACACATACCGTTGCATCGATATCCGAGATTAGACCATATGACGTTCTCCTGAGAGAAGCAGAAGACACCTAACCGGCCGCCTCTCATAGTGGTGTCTATAACCACACCCGAATCTGCCACCAGCGTCGTACCCTCAAACAATTTTAACCTGCACCATGCAAAAATGTACAGAACCTCAGACACTGCAATACTAAATGGCATATTGCTTAATAATAGATCATACATATGTGAACCTCCAATTATAGACCTTCGTTCATGTGCATCCGATCAGACATAAAAAGCTCTCACCTAATGTAGCCCACTTGTGGACGGTGAGCGAGGTGCCAGCGATAGGATGTTCTGTCCTTCCATCCCACATTTCTTGGGTCTTTCCAAAGCAAAGTAACTTCCCCAGGTGTGTCACCTGTGTGCCACAGCGCATTACGCAGATACTCACCAGGGCCTGTACGGGACTTTACCGCCTGAAAGAGTGAGATAGAGAGAAAGCTATGACAGAATACACAACCTTTACCAAACAAAAATTGTACTTAATGTTATTAGTGCATGACCTAGACTGAATAATGAGGAAAAGCATTATTGTTAAAGGGGGCATTGGATGAGCTATTCGAGTCCAGCGAGCTGATACATTTTTCCTCAATCCAGTTTCTGCATAGGTAGTTATATCTTTGAATAAGATCACCTCCAAACAATATATGGAGTATCCTTATAAGGCGGCAGGCCGCCCCTTTCCATCTGTCATCCAATCTGTCATTCGGATGTAAATATCCTTTTATAAAAATAATTCTGGTTGTGTTTCTTTTGACCCAAACCTCACCAGCCAATTGAGTTGAATGAGTACATGACCCTAAACATTGAACCGGTAGCATAATTTATTTATGGACAGTTTTCTTAAGGAGGGCATTTGTACTTCCCTCCAACACAAACGGCAAACTCGCAAACTTTGTACGCCTTTATTTTTTTAAATTGATTGCACATGTCTTTCCTCACCTTGAGCTGTAGTCCAGGCTGTGCTGAGGCTTTGAATGGAAAATTCTGCCAGTATGTCTGTTCTGTCTGTTTCCACATGACAACATAGAAGCTGGAAGAGTCCTGATATCCAAAGATGAAGCCCACATAGTCATCATCTGTGGCAGTGTTGACGTGGATCGTGCCCTCAAAATCAACTCCGTTAAATGCTGTGTAGCCTAAATAAAGAATGAGGTTAATACAGAAACAGATGCCTATTAACCTGTTGTAAGTCAAGTAAATAAATTGATGTCATTACTAAGTTAAATTAATTAAGTTCCTTTACAACTCCATGAAATGGTTTGACAACGACAATTTCCTTTGTTGTCGTTTGAAAAAAGTTGGATGTATTGAATATAGCCAATAATTTTATTACAGCTTAGCAAAAACCTGATTTGTTACTTGGTATATTGAAACATTGAAACTATATTTTTGTATTTCTGTATATCTGCTTAACATTTATTTAGGAAAAGGAACATTAAATGGCCTCACAGCTAATAGACATGGAGTAAAAACCTAAAAATGCTTTTAAGGTTTATTGGGACTTTATGTACATACCAACAGCCAAACCTGGGTCACTGTTCATGGTCTGCACAATCTCCATTCCCTATACAAAAAACACAGAAATGTTTCTCTTTACACTAGTTGACAGTCGAAATAGTGAGAAAATAAGTCAGACAAAAAATACATCACTATTATTTTATACATGAAAAATAGTAATTATCACCTGATTGAGTACCACCCAGTTGGGGTCAATCTGAGCATCTCCCTCCGGGTCGAGAACGACCGTCTGAAACGCCCTGAAGTCTGTCATAGTGACCTCTGCACTTTCAGGACACACATCCAACAAGTCTTTCACCTTATCGTTGTCAAAGTCGGTCTCGCATGCATCACCAACTCCATTGGCTGATGGGAGAGGAGGAAGTTACTTTTCTCATTTACATTTGGGTTCAGTAAGAGAATAAATGCATGACAGGTTTTGTTTAGAGATTACTGCACATTGCACTCTTAATACTGCCTACAGGAGTTTTAAATAGTATGCAGTGATTTGCAGTTATTTTCTCACGAACACATTGTTTTCATGTTAAATTCAACAAAATGTAGTTATCATTTATTATTTTGCATTTTATGGTGGTTTGCTATTCTGAACATAGCCTGAGATTAAGGTGAAACCATCAGAGTCTTTTTGGCTGGGGTTGGGAACAAGTCTGCAGTTATCCGGGCCAGGGGGGAGGACATCTGGAATTCCATCATTATCATCATCATCGTCACATTCGTCCCCGATGCCGTCATTATCTGAGTCCAGCTGAGAGCTGTTGGGCACTTCAGGGCAGTTATCTCTTGTGTCTTGATATCCATCACCATCCCTACACACATACAGTATAAATCACACATGTGTCTTTACATGCTGAATGCACGTTAAGTCTTCAGAAAAAATTCATGTCATGAAATTGCATTAAACTTACACTAGCAACTAACTAACTGAATTCAAATATTATTAAAATACACATTTTCGTCTATCCTGTTATTGTAATTTCTTAAATAAGTAAAATGAGTACATGATTACTTACCTATCCTTGTTTGTATCACACACGTCTCCCACTAAGTCATTGTCCATATCTGACTGCAAACAGCAAGTCATACAAAAATGAATCATTGCATTCAAACACACAGGGTGGTTTGAATGATATACACAGTACTGTATATAATGGACCACTCAATGGCTGAAATGTCTAAGGACTTATGATGCTTGCGTTGCAGGAAATGTTGGCTATTTATAAGATGTTTATGTTAAGGGAAGTCTTTATTTGATGTTTCTGACCAGTCAATTCTGGAGACACAAAGAGGTCCACTGCGGGTTCCTCATACATCTCCACTGACACTAGAATTCCTTATAAAGCTATAATCTAATATAAAATGTAATTTTAAACTTGCTGGCCAGTAATATATTTGTTAAAGGGCCAATATTATGCCCATTTTTACAAGATGTAATATAAGTCTCAGGTGTGCCTAGAATGTGTCTGTGAAGTTTCAGCTCAAAATACCCCACATTTGTTATAGCATGTCAAAAATGCCCCTGTTTTCAGGGGCGTACCTTTAAATGCTCTGGTATAATGGGGATTAACAAAGTGGGTGGATTTTTATAATTGTAGGGTTGTTGTGTTCACACACTGCTAACACACATTTATGTCAAAACACCTTGTACAAGTGGATTTTGCATAATATGGACCCTTTCTCCAATAGATTTTACATTTGCTGTTCAATTGTTCTCTTCGTCTTACCTGCAATGGGTCATTGACCTCAGGACAGCTGTCACATGCATCACCCACACCATCTCCATCTCGGTCTGTCTGCATGGGGTTGGGCATCTTTGGACAGTTATCCAACACATTAGGAATTCCTATGAAGAAATATAGTACAGTACAGTAAAGGAAACGGAGAACACTGTGTAATGCACTCACAGAAGTAAAGGTGGGATAACTGCACCATCTCCATCAATGTCATTGTCACAGATGTCTCCTTTGCCGTTCCCATCACTGTCAAGCTGATCTCCGTTGGGAACGCTGGGACAGTTATCACACGCATCACCATAGGAGTCTGTGTCCGAGTTTTGCTGGTCTTTATTAGGCACCAGACGGCAGTTGTCCTGAATATATTATAGTAGCCATGGATTAGAATCTGTCCTATGGACTTTATGTTTCTAATAAACAGTAAATATGCTCTTTAAAATCATGTCTAGTGATCAATCAAATACTTGAACAAAGTATTTTGTTGTTTAATAACTCTTTGACTTTTAGACAGAAACCTCAACGTTTTTAATTCCATCTCCATCTGCATCGTCATCACACTGATCGCCAATGCCATCTCCATCTGTGTCCTCCTGCCCAGAGTTCGGTGTATTCAAACAGTTGTCCTACACAGGGATTTTACATTTTTAATATGCATATTATATAGACAAAATGCACAACTGAACGTATATACAATATGTTTTGTCTTGTTAAGGATTAGATCCATTAAACCCAGTGAAAATTTGGTGATTACATACATCACATGATCCTTTGACATGTTCTTTATGGAGCTTGACAAAACCCTGTTCACTATATGCTATTGTTATATATAAAAAGTCTTTAAATTGTTAAACTTCCTTCTTTTGTGTTGTGTGTACTGTATACTGTGTAATAGTCTGTCCTGTCCTTAAGCTACTTTACATCAAGAAAAGCATCCAATTTTTCAGAGCTGTAAATATTAAAAAGAAGACAAAATGTCATGCAAAAGTTATGTCGAATATTTACCACTCTGCAATGTTTGTCATTGTCAATACATGGTAGAGGCTCATCAGGGTAACCATCAATGTCAGAATCTGGACCACATGTATTTCCATTACCTGCCCATCCAACATTACACTGTAAGATACAAAGAAGACCGAAAGATCAGACATGTAACTTACAGTGGCGAGATTTCAAAAGAAGCAAAAGTAGTCGTAAGAGCTATAATCATTAATATTGAATTAATAAATTGATCTCACCACACATGAAATGTCACCGTTGCGGCCCATCACACAGTGTGCGTTCACATCACAGGGGTCAAAGCCCAGGGTAGCACACGTCCTTCTCGCAAAACATCCCGTGGTTTGATTACCCACAAATCCTGCTTTACACTGACCACACATGAACGATCCCTATAAAAAATGGTGGCATTAGTGGTGATTGGTGAAGTTGGTAATCATTGTTCTGCCTTTTCGAAACTTCGATTTACTCACCACTGTATTGATACAGTCTGAATTGGGCACACAATCACCCGAGTGATCAACGCACTCATCGATGTCAACACACTCCTGAAAGTCACAGTTAAAGTATTAAAACCACAGTGAAAATCACTAATGATCAATATATTGGGATTTTTACCTGCTTGTGGCTCTTGGCAAACTCCAAACCCACTCCCCTGAGTGTTGGACCAGTGAATCCTTTTGGACATCTCTCACAGGTAAAACCTTTAGCTGTGTTCACACACAAGTCTGCAGAGAAACAGGGCTGAGCAATGCACTGTGAGAAAGAGTTTGTAGAAAGAGAAAAACGGAACATAGTTATGTATTTTATATATATATATATATCATAAATACCTACATACAGTGTATATACAACCACGGAAAAACTGTTTTGCCTTTATCGTAATTTCTACATGTATTGTGACCATTTCAGTCCAGTACCTGTTGGATTCCAAAAGCAAACATCGGGAGTGACAATAAAGACACCCAACAGCAATGTAAAAGACTGAGCGCATGCAAAGACACATGTAAGATGTTAACCCTTATGTGTTGTTGGGGCCATTTTTGGCCATTTTTGCAATTTTTTTGTCTTAATTTGGCCACAACTTTCTCTGTGTTTCAGCAAATGGAATGATTTTTGGTGACAAATCTTATATTTACACATATTTTAAGAAAATGCTTTGAAATTTTTCAAAAACTTAACAATATACCGTGGGCAAATTTACTACCCTTACGTGTTGTTAGCGGCCAAAAAAGGCCACTAAATTAAACTGCTGTAAAAATTTATCGGATGAAATTTTTTTCACATTTTTTTTGCATAAATCTGTTAATCAACCTCAGTACTGATCAAAACTACCAAATGTTTGCAAAAATTCCATGATTTTAACTCTTTCATTGCCAAGTTTATAAGTAGTGTCACTGATTTGGGGAAAAAAAACACACAAAATGACAGATTTTCAATATAAAACGTGACTGTGGACTGGATATTCTTTTACCTTTTTTACAGTCTTGGGCATGCCAAAGATTGGTAAAAACATTGGCTTTGATGCATTTTTAGTTTTTGTGCAGCATCAGATTAAATTTTTTTCTCCCTCATTTATTGTTTGTGGCCATTTTTTCCCCATTGACTTCCATTATAACAAAATTTTTTGATTGCTGAGCCATGACACCTTATTACCATGCATTCTTGATTCTTTGTGCCTTTTCCTTTTGCAAAGAGGTAAAATTTGTCATTTTTACTGTTGATCACCATGTGGCACCATTAACCCTTTAGTAGCCTGTGCAAAAAAACAGAGCATAAATTCTGGTCTGTACATTGAGTTATATGGACTATAAAACCATTGTGTGTGTACGAGTGTGTGTGTACGAGTGTGTGTGTGTACGAGTGTGTGTGTGTGTGTGTGTGTGTGTGTAGGGTTAGTGTTAGTATTGAGGAGAGAGCACCTCCCTCGCGCACCAGTTAGTGCTGCACTGGTGAGAGGGATTTAGTCTCCTGTAGCTGTCCCTCTAGACACAAATCCACAGACACCAGCAGGCACCAGCAGCTCAGGAGTGAAGAGGGGAACATGCAAGTGGTGTACAGAACCAAAAAAAGAACAGTCAGCATTTGTATCCGTTGTGGTAGACACACTTGCAGAGAGCACCAAGTAATATGCTGCAAGTCCTGCTAAAAAGACTGAACACACACACGTACACATATACACACCAAAAAATTAGTTTGATTGTTTAGTTCTCCATCCATCCTCTACATAGCTTCATTGTTCAGTTTATTTGAAGTTGTTTTTGCATTTTGGTTCATAATAAATGTTGTTAATAAATCTGATGAAGAGAAGATTTTTTACAGATTTTTCCACACAGACACACACACATGCACGCACGCACGCACGCACGCACGCACACACACACACACACACACACACACACACACACACACACACACACACACACACACACACACACACACACACACACACACACACACACACACACTCTCTCTCTCTCTCTCTCTCTCTCTCTCTCTCTCTCTCTCTCTAATATGCTGTTATAGTCCATATAACTCAATGTACAATCCAGAATTCAAGCTCTTTTTTTGCACAGGCTACTAAAGGGTTAATTGTGCCACATGGTGATCAACAGTAAAAATGACAAAATTTACCTCTTTGCAAAAACTAAAACCACAAAGAATCAAAAATGCATGGTAATAAGGTGTCATGGCTCTGCAATCAAAAAATGTTGTTATAATGGAAGTCAATGGGGAAAAAATGGCCACAAACAATAAATGAGGGAGAAACAAATTTAAAGGCGGAGTCCACGATGTTTGAAAAACGGTTTGGAAAAGGAGACGGGCCGACTACCAAAACACACTTATAGCCAATCAAATCAAATCAAATGCCGGGTTGCGTATGTGTGGGGCGGGTCTATCAACGGAATGTCCAGATTCTATTGGGGTAGGGGCGTGTTTGTTTAGGCGATTTCAAATATCAACACTGGCTTTCAAACATCATGGACTCCGCCTTTAATCTGATGCTGCACAAAAACTAAAAATGCATCAAAGCCAATGTTTTTACCAATTTTTGGCATGCCCAAGACTGTGAAAAGGGTGAAAAAAAATTCAGTCCACAATCACTTTTTATATTGAAAATCAGTGATTTTGTGTTTTTTTTTTTTCTCAAATCAGTGGCATCACTTATGAGCTTGGCAATTAAAGAGTTAAAATCATGAAATTTTTGGAAACATTTGGTAGTTTTGATCAGTTCTGAGGTTGATTAACAGATTTATGCAAAAAAATTTGAAAAAAATATTAATCTGATACATTTTTACAGCCGTTTAATTTAGTGGCCTTTTTTGGCCGCTAACAACACGAAAGGGTAGTGAATTGGAACAAGGCACAAGGGTTAAGTTCCTAAACTACATGTAAAAACATTAGCATTGTGTTTTTTTAAAAATGAATATAAATTTGTTTTTTTGCAATATTCAACATCTTTTTGTTAGTTTGTCTGGTTTATGCAAATAAATGCAAATAAAAACATTATTTTTGCAATAATGTTGTTGACAAAATGAAACAAAAATGATCATTTTACTTGCCCACATACCTATAAATAGTCAACTTAAAATCTGAAAATAATCTTGAAGTTGTCTTTTATTTTTATCTCATTTTGCCTATAATGAATTATATAAATATGTTTTAAATATTTGTATAAGCTTATAGTTTATATACCATTTGCAACAACACTTCTACAATATGAGACCACAATATTATAGGGGACATTTCACAAGACTTTTTTAAGATGTAAAACAAATCATTGGTGTCTCCAGAGAAAGTATGTGAATTTCTAGCTCAAAATATCATATAGATAATTTCTAATAACATGTTAAAATTGCCACTTTGTAGGTGTGAGCAAAAATGTGCCGTTTTGGGGTTGTCCTTGAAAATGCAAATGAGCTGATCTCTGCACTTAATGGCAGTGCCGTGGTTGGATAATGAAGATTAAGGGGTAGTATTATCCCCTTCTGACATCACAGAGGGAGCTAAATTTCAATTACCTATTTTTTCCACATGCTTGCAGAGAATGATTTACCAAACTAAGTTACTGGGTTGATTTTTATCAAATTTTCTAGGTTGATAGAAACATTGGGGACCCAATTATAGCACTAAAACATTTAAAAAGTCTGATTTTCATTATATGTCCCCTTTAATAATGCACGGATTCAACACACGAAACAAAATATAAAGTTTGTTAACCTCATCAATGTCCTGACAGTGTGTTCCATTGCCAGTCATTCCCTCTGGACAGGGACCACACTGATACCCTGGATACATCATGATCTCTAAGCAGGTCACGCCACTGTAGCAAGGGTTCGGCTGACAGCGTGACTGAGGCTCATGAAACCCTGACAGACAGAGAGAGCGAGAGAGAGGGATAAATAATGAGTTAAGATGTTAACATGCTGAAGTTTATTACTAAATCCTGGATAATCTTTAGAGATGCTTATTAAAAACATAATTTCATTCAATCAATTTTCTTTATTACTAACCACACACTTGGCATTCCAGGATGGTGTTTCTGATGAGAGACATCTCTTTAGTCTGGAAGACATAATGGACTAATTACATAATAAATAATAATGAGATAAACTTTGAAAAAATATGAATGCTGGATTCACTCTTGGGTTTGTATATAATTTCTGCTTTCATGATTTCCTCTATGTCTCTGTCTTACCTGCTCTCTGATATCTTCTCGAAGCTCTCCCATGATCTGATTAAAGATGACTAACTGTCCAATCAGAGCTTTGGTGTGATCACCTGACCAAATAAGATGTTTTTATAAGAACAGTGCAGCATTACAGACATGAAGATAATTTAATTCTCATATAAATTTAACAATCTTTGTAATGTTTCTGATATTTACCGAGGATGGCGTTTATGTCACTGGTTACTGTAAAGTCACAAATAATTATGTTTAATGAGGATTCACACATAATTGAATAAACTTGAATCAAATCATTTTTAAGTAAGTCACCTATTTATTTACATTTTCAAACAGTTCATAATTGTTTTAAGTAAATTCTGAATAACTGAAGTTGGCAGCTTGCTATTAAAGTCATTGTTTTCTGGCTAGCGATTTTTTCCCATGCACGGTGGTTGAAACTCTTACACAATACTAATTATTTCTGAAAATAGGGGACAAAATCTTCAACGGAGCAGGATATGTCCCTCCACAAAGGCGTTTTTATTACCACAAGAGGGCAGTGTGAGATTACAGATGACATTACATTGTAAAGCAGTCGGATGTACAGTATGTTTATGATATACAGTATGCACTTGTAATATATTTAAGGTCTATGAGCAGTCAGAAGAGTCAATCATACCTGCATTGTTTATAGCCGAATCTCCTTGGACTGGACAGTCAATAAGAAGACCAGCTGTAGCCAGAGATCCTCCAAGAGCCAGTTTAACAGACTCCACTGAGCCCTGAAATATGAAAAAACATTAACACTTTTCAAAAACATTTTGTACATCTTCCCCCATTAAAATCTACAGCTCCAGCAAAATAAGTGTCTCATAAAAAATAACCAGAACAATACGGTACAGCCAGATTTTTAAAGTCATATCTCTTGATCAAATCACCTGTAATCTGGCATAAGACTTCTGTCCGGTGCGAACGTCCACAGATTCAGCTTTCGATGGAAGGCCGACAAATGAAGGAAGACCCTGAGCAGAGTCAACCAATCGGCAGTTTACGTAAAGTTCAAGGTTTATGTGATTGCTTCTCAGGCCGCCCACTCTGAGAATGAGTGACTGTGCGCGTCCCTCAGCAAGGAGAGGATTTTGTAAATTGACAGAATGGGCTTTTCCATCAGACCGCAAGTATCGAACAAGTACTGAAAGAGGTAGAAACAAACATTTAGCTCTGGTACAGTAAATGGATATAGTGAGTGACTAAAACATGCTCCTACTTTTATTGATCTTGCCTATGGCAGCAATCTCCAGGTACTTCTTGTTGTCCTCCTTGTTGTAGAGGCCAAACAAAACCCCGCCGAGTTTGGGTGGCAGCATGAAAGTGGAAGTGATGTACAGATCTCCCACTGTCTGCAGCGCTCCAGATAAATTCTCTATAGCTGCAGCCGTCTGTTGAGCGTCATTTAACGCTAACAAATTAATCACTGAAAGAGAGAGAGAATTTTTGTTAAAGTTTATTTTTAGACCAAAATAGGTATGAAAAAATGCTTCATTGAAGATACATGGTTCTTTGGGGGAACCAAAAATGGTTATTTGATGGCATCTTTATTTTAGTTCTGGTTAGTCTTTCTCCCCCCTGAATCCTGCTGTCTGATAGGCTGTCTCTGTTCTGGGCGGAAAACCAAAGACCAACACAACACACATTTCCTTTAGATAGCTAATGTTGACTTTTGGGGGGAGGCAACAGCAAGCAGGGTCTGTGAAGTGGTTTAGCTGTCTGCCATAGCACCGCTGCACAGCACGCCAGCCTTGGATTCCAGCTGTTTATTTGTGTCTTTGCAGTGTGCTTGAAAAGCATGAAGGGATGCGTTTGGTATGCTGAGAGCAACTATCTGTGAAAGGTTAATTAATGTTAAACAGCAAATCAACCTTATAGAACAAACTGTGCTGGATTGAGATGCAGTCATGTTAAGTCTGAGTGAAAAATGGGAGACC
Organism: Paramisgurnus dabryanus; assembly: GCF_030506205.2. Lineage (NCBI taxonomy): Eukaryota > Metazoa > Chordata > Actinopteri > Cypriniformes > Cobitidae > Paramisgurnus > Paramisgurnus dabryanus. Next base: position 23,342,611 of record NC_133355.1, on the reverse strand, counting down.
CCACTGTTTTTTGCATTTGATGGAAATTGTCAAGTTTCTAAAAACCAAGCGTCATAAAGAAGGCAAGAGTATACAAACTTTGTTATGTAAGGGATAATGTATAAGCCAGTGTTTCTCAATTCTGGTCTTCGGGTGCCCCACCAGAATGTTTTAGGTGTATCCTTAATTAACACATGAACTCATTAGCTTGTTAGGGAGACATTCTGGAAGGAGGTTGATGAGTTGGTTCAAGTGTTTTAAATAAGGAGACATCAAAAAGTTTCTGGGAGGGGGTCCACAAGGACCAGGATTGAGAAACACTGGTATAGGCAACCGGTTGTTATTGCAGAAATAAGCCCAGATAGTGTGATACAAGACTGTATATATATCCTGATCACACTGCTTAGGCACATTTCTGCGATAACAGCTTATTACACGGTTATTTACCTCATAAGTAAGGTAAGGAACATTTAATATTGAGTACAACTATTTTATTTGCTCATGTTCAACGAATGCAATGAAAACCTGTTTATATTTTAAGATAAGATGTTCAAATGTCACAAACATACTATTTGGTTTTAATCATTTTTAAATATAGTGTCATATATGTTGTTAAAAGACATATTTATTTATTATATTTAATTTTTGTGTAATACTTACCTGTCAAAATTATTTGTTGCCTTCGTGTTACCGTGTTTATTAGAGCGGTTGCTATCTGGGAATAACAAACAAACCTGCAAATGTTGCGACTGGCCAATTAAGCATTCCAAAGAGCCGTGTTATAATGAAATGGCAGAAAAGTTGTCACTTTTCTCTGCAACATAAACTAAAGTTTGACATTAAACGAAAACTAAAATCATAAACTTCTTGGTTGCCGTGCGTGCAGTATTGCTCATGAATAAGTTTTACACAACATCCTGTGCCCTTCTACAACATCCCGTTGTCATTATGGGAGAATCCATCACTGGCTGTGAAAGACAAAGTCTACTTTATATCTACTTTATGTATTAATGTCTAATCTGCTTTTTCTGGGATTCAATATAATCCCAATCGTTCATGGTATCTGGCCATTGTTCTCACAACAATGATGATGAGGTGAAGAACAGGTATAGTAGTTCAGATGATCAAGTTATAGGTGATGGGATTGGGAAAGCACTAATGTCCCTTTATCACTACACTGTACACCATTGGAAAGGTAAATAAAGGTGCCTTCAGGGATTTTGAGAGTGCAATGGCATGTTATACAGAGGGAGAATTGCTCCAACTTTGTATCAAATGGCATAAAATACTCATAATAAGCTCAATTTGTACCAACAACCCTAAGGTCATAGTTCAATTCCCAAGAGATCTATATGATAAATGCTGTGCCTACAAAGAGAATACATGCAACTGTTCAAGCTAAATGTGTATTTATATAAAGAACAAGAAATTAAATACTTGTTCATAACTTTTTTTTTCATAAATTTTAAAAAGAATTAAATTTTTTAAAGAAAAATAAATCTGCCTTGTTTCTTTCTGTAAGATTTTGGTAAGGGTCTAAATTAATCTGATATCTGATTCCAAATCCAAATGGGGAAAAGTCCTGTCTTCCCTTTTCCCTGTCTTTAGATTACAGTATCCTATGTGGACTCGGACATCTTTGAAAACTGAAAGGTTTTTACACTTAAAGTTTAAAACTTTGAACTATACTTTAATTAATATTTGACCCCATGCAGTGTACGTTTATGTCATAACAAAACAAAATATGTAATTTACACGCCAATAAACACAGAGTAGACAACAAACTCTCGAATACTTTAATCTATTTTTATGTTTGCAGTTAACGAAAGGTATTTAAAAAAAAATAATATTCTGCACTTTTTCAATGTCACTAACTTCATGCATCTCTGTGTTTTTTTTATTGATTTAATGAATGAAAACAGTTGATTTGCTTTATTAGCCAACATAACTAACGTTACTGCATCACTTCTGTATTAACAAGATTATTTTGAGACTTTCATTGATTTGCATCAGCCTACTTTATCTCACTGAGCTTTATGGGCATCGGAGAGACAATGGAGGTCAATTAAAGTGAGGATGAACAGTGCAAGTAACCTATTGACCCCATCAGTGAGTATTTAACACTAAGTTTCAATAAACGTTACGTCACACCATCCACCACCAACTGTTGTCAACATGACAAACATTAGTTTTCCTGTTAGTATGCATATTTTTCTCAGTTTCTCTAGCATTTATTTTCCCTCATTTCTACATAGTTTTGTCTACTGTTTCTGTAAAGCTGCTTTGCAACAATCCAAAATTGTGAAATTGATATTGAAATACGATTTAATTGCAGCATTAAAAGTAACATTTAGACGTAAATGTAATAAGTAATATATTTATTAAGATTTACTGTATGAGAATTAAATAATCAACCCACCTTTAAATTCAGATGATGCGGAGAAGTGGCCAAAAAACGCAACACACAGGACAAGCAGATTTGTCCTCAGCTCCATCTTCAATGAGTTAGCCCGGTTCCAGTTGATATTAGCCTATTATCATTAAACCTACCGCCCGGATTAAATCCAGCTCCTGAATAACATAAATCCGATTGATTCTGACCTGAGATCAGCCCGGGGTTCACTGTTCCTTGAGACTGCAGAACTCAACACTCCAGCACTGTTTATCCCAAATGAGAAACAGGAGTTTAGCTGGAGGGGTGTGAAGGGGCAGATAACGACGCTTGTCAATCAACTCTGAAGTATTTATTGTGGCTCTCTCCCGCTGCGTACAGCACGAGCTCCTCGCGAATTTCACAAAGCAAATAAAAATATTTTGGAAACTTTTTTTTAATTACTGAGACCTAAAAATAGATGGTCGAGTTTAACATACGAAGACAGGGTACGATATAAAAAGTGCGAATTATTTTTACGATGACTTTTAAGAGTCCTTAAATTTGAGCACAATTTTTTAACGGTTTTGTTTGTTTTATATATATTATTTCTCACATAAATATCTATTTTAAAATAATGAAAATACTCGTGTCGTATAACTTCGATCGCTAACTAAAAAAGCGGGCGTACAGTTGCTATGGTTACCCACCCAAGCTAACCGAAGATTCAACTTTTTTTAGTGTGCCTATTTTTTATTACCAATCTTTTGTTTTGACTTTCTTTGAAAGAAGGACTCATGCATACACTAAAACATATAAATGTCACTGCCTGAAATGAAAAAAAAAAATCACTTGCATGACATCACAATCCATGACATTTTCTCAGGACTTAAATACTTTTTGTATACCGGTTAATATATATAAAAAAACTAATAATACTTTTGAGCTATCACTTACGAAAACATTTTTGTTTAATACAAATAAAACAAACAAACAAAATAAAATCATAGCTACTAGTTAATAATGGTTAACACAATTTTCTACAGTGACCATAGTTCAACCATTGTTTTTTTTACACAAATGGTAATCAAAACACCAAAAAACTTGGTTATTACACTTTAACTATAATAAAACCATGGTTAATTTTCATAAAGGACTGCGATCACTTAACAATCATTAGACCAACAAGATTTTAGACAGGTTCCCTTAAGTTCACAAAATGTGTCCTATCAACACATAAACACACAGGTGTATTTTATCACATAAGCACCAGATGTGTTTAACTAATGTTTGACCAAAAGAAAATTTAATACTCGCATTATTTGGTCATTATTTGTTTGCCTACGATGTTATATAGTTTCATTCACACAAGTGTCCGCAAACTTTTTGGGGGGCACCGAGGCAGTTGGAAGCATGAAATCGAGGCCTCATGATTAATGATGTTAAAGCAGTTCAAAACAATGTCAGAAATAGTAATCTATGCTTCTCTTTGCCATTGAGCCATTTTCATTAAACTGAAAATGGCCTTGGTTGACCCAACACAGCCAGTGTTGAGTTTTTCTACTACTGATATTTGAATAAACACTCTCACATTACATAGAAAACACAGACAGCACTAAGCCCAGGGGATGTGGATGGCAGCAATTTTAATCGAAATGCTGAACCTGATACCTGAATGCTGTAATTGGAAAAAGATCACAAATTATGCTAAGGCTTTATCCGAAGTTTGCAATGCAAAATAAACAAAGTTTAATAGTAATACACATGCAACCTGTGTGAACATAATGTAAATACAATTGTTCATGTTAGTTCTTGCCAATATTAACATTAACTAAAATTAATAAATGCTATTGAAGTATTGTTCATTGTTAGTACCAAAATACAACCCTTAATGTAAATCGTTATCATACAACATTTAAACTATGCAGTTTGTTGTTATAATCCTAAAAATACTACTTTGAACATACTCCTGCTTACGTTTATTTATTAATAATCAGCAAAATACACAAACACACACACAAAAATATTTACGATTACTGTTTTAATAATACGGTTGTATTGTGACCTACAGTAATCTAGAATTTTTAGGATTTTGGGAGAAGGCCCAGTGAGGTGAAGTATAGGTCCGACCTCAGAGCAGCAAAACAGACGACCCCATCATGCCTTGGGTTTCCGGTAAGAGACAGCGATGGAGCAGGTCGGCTGTATAATAGCCACAGGCTCCAATTTAACCTCAAGGTTTGACATGAAAAAATAAAGCTCTTCTTTAAAGTCCTCTGGAGAGCTCTAAAATCTGCCTGATTTATAAAGGTTTGGGTCTTGAGTGGCTTTCAGAAAGCTCCCAGATGGATGGTTTTAGATAAGCAGTCTATGATGGCTTTAGGCAAGTTTTCGTTTCGGAAAATGTTAATAGCATGTCAGTGTGTTTAGTCTGCAAGCAACTTTATCTGGTCGCTGCAGCAAAATATAATATTTACAGTATGCCCAAAAGTGTGAGAGCGATGAAGCATAACAGTACAGCTGTTAAAGTTAACAAGCTTGTTCTGCGTTTTGAGTACTCTTAGTTTATTTCCATGATGATCTATTTATCACATTAGTAGTAGAATTTTTTTTTAAATATAACTAAAAGCTTGTCTTTTTCTGCAGTAACAGACGAAGAGCTAAACATAAATCGGCAAGTTGTTTTTATAAAGACCTAAAAATCAAAAAGTCCCAGCTGCATGCAAAACCTGACAAAATTAGAAATCGTGACACTGGAGGATAATTTTTTTTAATAATAGTATTAACAATAATTATAATAATTTAAAAAGCACCAATATGGGGCTTGCCTGAAGGTACACGGATTAAAGTAAATGAGGTCATAGTTTATACATCTCCTTATGCCATGTCTGCTTCCCCAGGTTCACTTTCGTTTAGTCCTCATCTTCCTCATCACCCTCATCATCATCATGGCTAGAGTTCCTCAACTGTGGCAGCTCACGTTTAATGGTAACAATGCCAGTGAGCACGGCATAACCCAGCATGGCTCCCACAGCAAACAATACAGAAAGGATCTGGTTACGACGCTTGTTGGGCTCATTATCAAAATCTCCACCGTCAGGCTGAACATGCATCTTGCGACCCGGAGTATCTGAAAGGTAAAATTATAGTTAACTTAGTGAGTTTCAAAGGACACCATGTGAAAAAAAAATGGTCCCTGACCCTAAACTGGAGTCAGATCGGAATTTCACCAAAATAAGACACAATCCAAAATCATCCTTGACTTTCTAAATGTACCAATTTGAAAACTGATGAAAAATGTATGTAATGGTAACCTCGTATATCAGAAGGGAAGTAGAGCGCTAGGATGTTGGTGCAGAACTGCTGTAGGTTGTTCAGAGAGTTAAGGTGTTGCTGGAGCTTTCCATTAGGCAGTTTGATCTTCAAAAGAGGGGCCAAGTGTGCAAACACATACGCATCTAGCGATGATGGACTGGAAGCACATAGAAAGTCATTTTCATGCACAAACAGACACATAAACAAATGGGGCAAATATAATTAACTGATGTGGCTTACGAATCTCCGAAGAAGAATTTTTGTGAGGCCAATCTCTGCGATAGGAGAGTCATGCATTCAAATGCGTCATGATATAGCTAAGAGCGGAAAGAAAAGAAACATTTTCTTAGCATTCAAGTACATCCCCTAAAATCCCCTATCATACCCTAAATGATTAATCTTTTCTGTAACTTTCCTCAAAATATATTAAAATAATGATGGCACAAAGGAGTTGCTATGGCAACAAGCCATCTGACCTAATTCTTTCTATGTTGTGTAAACACAATGAAGATCCAACAGCAGGGTCAGTGGGTTCCTTGAAACAAAGGTAGACCACCAAGAGACAAAACACCGTGTACACTGAGATGACTGTATATGTATATACATATATAAAGCTTCATTTTGAACTAAAAGATTCATTTTGGATAAGCAAACCATAACTAGAGCCAAAAAACAATGCAAGTTTGCTGTGCATTGTGAGGGAACTACTTTATTCTAAAACAGCACCCACTTTCAAACAGTTCATTTTTCAATACTTTTACGACAATGTGTAAGTTTCATTTCATTAAAGTTGAATAATGCAAAAATTCCATGTGTGACTCAATCCCGAAAATGCAAAGATTGATAAAGAGCAAACCATAGCAATGTTTACTGTCTAGCGTGTTTAGCATTTGCCGTTTCGACCAAAAGAATATTACGAAGTTATATTTTGCAATTTTATTTAATCACCATCTTGGCCTTCGTGTATTGCAGTGTTGTCATGTCCACATTTTTTTGGGCTTAAACACCATATCATTGTAGCGCTTAACTGCTTCTGGCTTTGGCTTATAAAGTTTTTGTGGCATTATTGTTTGGAAAGTGGAAAGGTGTCGGTAACAACAGTTCATTTTTTAAGATAATAAAATAATGTTTTGTGTTGCTCTTTTGTTATGTATGCAATTTTTTCTGCAAGATCTGGCAAACACTAGTAAGCAAACGCTTGTACCTCTGCGATTTCCTGGACCGTGCAAGTATTTAAGTGAAGAAGTGACAAACAAATGTAACTGCAGTGTATGGGGGTATATTCATCCCTAATGAAAAGACCAGTTAAAATCAGCCTAAGCATTTTTAGCTGGTTTTAACTGGTCTTTTCAGTGGGGATGTTATACTATGATGCTGTTTTTAAGGGTGCATTACCCACAACAGTATCTACAATGCCTGAATGCGTTGGAACCCATTCAGGAATGCGTATTAGTAAGCTAAATATCAACAACTCATAATTTTTGAGCTTAACCTCTATTGATCTCGTACATCACATTCTGTCTCTGGTGTCAGGTTTTCTAACCTCTTTCTCCAGCTGTTCACCGGGTTCGAGGACTGGGTTACCCCTCACGAGTCGCAGTCTCTCCAGCTGTTGGCTGTGCATGCGGTTGGGCAGCAGGAAGTTGAGAGGAAAGGGGATGTTTTCCGCATACCAGCACCGTGTAACGTCCACATAATTTTTAGAGTCTATCCACAGTGTGTAGACCTGATTAAAAATAAAGTGTAAGAACCATATGAAAGTCTTAAATTCAACTCAATTAAGCGGCAAAAAATCTGTAAGCATCTTTAATATGGAGTTTTAAATGGGGGAAACAGGATGTGCGCCCCGTCAGTAGACATGAAAGATGATCTCAGGGGGACAATAAACGATCAATCAGCAGCAAGTATTTGAACATAGACACAAACTTTACACACACTGTTCAAACACAATAAACAGCTTTCAAAGGCTTATGTCCAGAGTATAGTCTGTTTTTTACATCTAATTTTTACATCTAAAATCTAATTCAAGTCTTCAGGATTACTTGGAAATTAAATTTAGGTGTGTTTGATGAGGGTTGGAAGTAAACTCTGCAGGACAGTGGCCCTCCAGGACCCAGGGTTCCCCACTCCTGATTTAAATCATATGCTGAGAATCTAGGGGTCCGTTTACATGACCGCTTTTATGCGTTCTGGCTGACAACTGCGTTTTGGGGTCCTGGCAAATTTTGCCATTTTATAGTCTGTGGTCACTCAATGCTTTTGTTGTCTTGATTGTTTGTATTTATCGCTCTAAAGAAGAATGCATATGTGCATAGATGCCTAGAGTTTCTTTAAGAAGAAACAACGCCATCTACAGGCCTGACATGCATTAACAAGTTTCTAGATGAATTAGTGGGTCTGTGTCTTTTTGACAGCATGGACGTTTGTGCGTGAACTTTTTCACAAATGCAAATCGTTGTCTTTCTAGGCTGAGATAACATTTATATACAGATAAAATTCGCAGCTTTTCTTTTCAGACTGCTTTGAAACAGATATCATTGGGGGAGGACGTTTTTGGTATGACCTTTAAGAAATTGGACGTCTATTAACTCGGTTGGTCGAACTTAACTTTCCCCCCACCCTACAACAACAGGGTGCCTCTAACTCAAAGGCTGAGACAGAGATCCATATCCCAAGTAGGATTTGCATAATTTTAGGACAAAAACGATTAAAAGGTTGTGATGCAGGAAGCAAAACATCTTTATATTATACACAGGACTTTAGGCATTACATTTCTCATGTCTCATTCAATCTGAATTCAGAATTGAAACTTGAAAGTTTTATATTCGTTTATTTATTTCTCCTTACCAGTGCTGGCAGTAACTTCTCCTCCAGTAAAGACACAAAAGCAAGCGTATCTGCGCCCTCCTTTGCCGATAGGTCGTAGTCTGCATTGTACATCTAAAAACACAAGAGACAGACAATCATTCCACTGCCATTGTGAAAAGTCAACATTTATACATTTATAAATATAACTGTACTTATGTATTGTGACATGTGCAATAAAAGCAGTAACTGACTAACAAAAAACAGCTGCAATATTGCAACAAAGAATATACTGTAGCAAACAAATGATGTGTTTAGACTCGACAGAGATCCTTCCTCCTGCAAACACCTCTGAATGTCTTTAACAATGCCAAAAAACCTCACTCCAACGATTACTTTTTCAATAAGGAAACATTTCTAATTTTCCGTTTTTATTCCATTTTCTTGGCATACCACTAACAAGCTTTAAAAGCAAAGTTGTACTCATTGCCTATTAAACTCAAACCAGAAGCAATTATTTGAAAACCACTCCGCTTACAACATGAGAAGGTATGCCAAGAATACCCATAAAAAAACAACCTCAACACAAAATAAACCAAGTGTTAGTTTTCTTTCTTTTAAAATATCCTTCAAATATTTGTCGCTTTTGCCCCTTACTGTAATTTTAGGATTTTTATATTTCAGCTATGCTTAACACTGTCAAAGTCATTGTGTTTGGAAAAATATTAGACAAAGGGTCATTTACCCTAGATAGAAGATAAATAGTACAAAAAACCTCTCAGGCGTTCAAATTGTAGGAAAATACAAATTATTTTCAAAATAAAGAAAAAGTGTATTTGGATACTTTCTGGTTCACTGCTAATGTGCTGAATTAGGCCAAGATGTAAAATAAATCTTTGGTGTTTCCAAAGCATGTATGTGAAGATTTAGCTCAAAATACCCCACAGATAATTTATTATAGCATGTAAAAATTGCCACTTTGTAGGTGTGAGCCAAAATGTGTCCTTTAAATGCAAATGAGCTGATCTCTGCACTAAATGACAGTGTCGTGGTTGGATAGTGCAGATTAAGGGGCGGTATTATCCCCTTCTGACATCACAGGGGGAGCCAAATTTCAATGACCTATTTTTTCACATGCTTGCAGAGAATAGATAACCAAAACTAAGTTACTGGGTTGAGCTTTTTCACATTTTCTAGGTTGATAGAGGCACTGAGGACCATTATAGCACTTAAACATGGCAAAAGTCAGATTTTCATATGTCCCGTTTAAAAAAAGTAAACTTAAATTCTCATGGTTAACATGTTAAAGGGATAATTCACTCAAAAAATATATATATTATAAATCACTTACCTTTCGGAATACATTTTTAAGATATTTTTAATGAAAACCAAGATGCTTGTGACGGTCACGTAGACTGCTATGTAATATTCGCTATTCAAGGCCAAAAATGAATGAAAGACACTGCTTAAAAAGTTCATGTGATATCAGTGGTTCAATCAGAAAACGCACCGACAAAATTTTGTATGATTTTTGTTTTCTTGCGCACAAGTGTTCTCATTGTTTCACGGGTTTGGAACAACACGGGGTTGGAACGACAAGTGATTTATAATAAAATTTTCATTTCGGAGTGAACTACACCTTTATTAAATCAGGTAAACAAAACAAAATAGTAAGTTCACTTTAACTGCATTAAACTGATTGAATAGGTTTTATGTGCATTTAAGGACAGTGGAAAGGGTCAGATTTATCCAGCAGTGCTTTTATCTCACTCACACAGTTAAAACACAAATGGAAGGGAATGCTAACATTGACATCATCTTGCCTGTCTGTTACAGAGTGTTTGCTGATGTCCTCCAGTGATTTAAGTAAAGCACATGTGCATTGGAAAAGAGCTATATAAATAAGACTAAAGTAAACTGAATTTATGATAAATGTGTTAAACGTGGCATTAAACACTCAGTAATAAGAACAGAAAATCTAATTTAGGCCACTTGTAGCTACGGCACAAATGTAGCCCATACACATGTTGATCTTAGTAATTTATTTATGCAATTACATGTGTTACTGTGCAATCCAGGCTATAGTCTCATAATCTGAGATAAAGAGCATCAAAGTTTTTTGATAACACTCACTGACTTTAATTTAATTTCAGTGTTTGAAATATACCAAGTCAATATTATAGCTATCAAGGTTATTTTTACAGAATGTTTTTTTACATAATGTAGGATGATTTTATCGAAAACAGTAAATCACCCAAAAAAAAATGAAGAACTCGCTTTATCAATCTTTGCGAGCTTTATCAATCTTCGCACGCTTTATCAATCTTCACCAGAGTTGTATATTATTAAGTATTTTTACATAAAAGTAAATTTTCAATTATTCGTATTAATAATAACATTCCAAAACATATTATCATAATTTTTACTCCACTACATTTCATAATTTCAATTTTTTTTGTTTATATTTAATATTTCAGTACATTAAACATCTAGTAATTTTTGTACTTTTACTTAAGTAAAAATTATTTTGGTTCTTTTACTCAAGTAAAAGTACACAATTTTTAAGTAATTAGGCATTAAATCAATTTTAATATGCAATATATAATGCATACACAGTATGATTCTATGCTTTAGAATGTAGTGAACATTTTTTGGTAAAGAAAAGTAAATTTTTTCCCAAGACAAACACTCTGATGAAGCACAGAGATGCTTGGAAAATGTAACTAAAACACTTAAGTATTATACACCTCTGATCTTCACACATTTTATGAAAATTCACGCGCTTTACGAATCTTCACGCGCTTTACGAATCTTCACGCGCTTTACGAATCTTCACGCGCTTTACGAATCTTCACGCGCTTTACGAATCTTCACGCGCTTTACGAATCTTCACGCGCTTTATAAGGTGCAGATCTTGATTTAGATGCTGGAAAGCTTAAGCTTCTAATCGTCACCTGTTAAGTGTGAGCATTTGTGTGCACCTAAGCTCATTTGGCTCTGTAAGGCCATTAACCAGTCAAAGGTTGCTGAGGATTGGGGGGAATCGTTCACCTGTTTCCTGAGATGAATGATGATCTTACTGGGTTGAGAGAGGCTTCCTTCATCCCTGGTCTTCAGAGCAGGCAAAGTACCTTACAGAGTGGGAAAAAACATTTAAGCCAGTTTAAACTCTACTTGAAAAAATCTAATAAACTTTAAACCAGCTTACAATATAAATGGATTCAATACATGTAAAGCAAAATTGCAATTGTGCTAAAAGTTAAACTTTAAACCAGTTTACAGTATCTGTAGATTCAATAACTGAAAATTTACAGTCTTGCTAAGTAATGGATGCTTGACCCGCTGACCAACAACCTGCTTAACTCTGACCTTAACATAAGAGGGTGTAAGGACAGCTTTGCATCCCTCTTACAGCACATTAAACTCAGTCATTCTGTCCAATTTTACGGCAGCTCAATTTAACAGCTTTCGAAAAGCAGTGTTGTTTGTTTCTGACCTGTGATTTTGGCATAGCAAACTTTAGGTTTTACACTCCAAACTCACCTGTAGGGCTTCTCCATGGGTTGGTGATTTTGTGGACTTTAAGCGGTGCACCTGCAAACTTGGCGTAGGCCTATGAGAGAAAATAAAGGAGCATAATTTTTTTGGTTATTGACTGGTCCCCTGCTATGGCTTAGATTCTTGCTTCATATACACATCCATAGGATATTTTTGACCAATTGACCATCAGTTGTTCAAGTTAGATCACTTAAAATAGCACACCTCTAGTCAACAAGCAAAATGCCTGTAAGCATGCATGCGCTGAGTTGTACAATATTTTATGTAAAATCCTACAGTGTCCTAACCAAGCAAAATACAATAATAACTTGTCTGTCTATATCTGCTAAATATTGGAGCAATTACATTTTGCAGTGGGTGGAATAACCCAGTGTGACATCATCAAAATAGGAACCAATAAATGTCCAGTTACTTCACTTCATCACATTGCATCTAGTTTGTGTTATGTGTCAAGGTGTGAGAAATTTAATTTGAGATTGGGGTTTGACAATGAGCAATCATAGTTCCTAGTTCTTGCCAAGCTATATTAAAACGTATTAAAAGTCTGTCACAGCCTCAAAAGAGCAGACATTTCATAAAGGTGAGTAACAGTAGGGTTGGATTATCTGCTATTCAAACATTTCTGGAGGACCAGACACGCATGTTCCTAATCGTGCCTTTTAAAAATGTGCTGACTTGTGTTAGTTTTTGGAGCGGTTTTGGGATGATCTGTTACAACATTAGTTAGTAAACATCTAACATGCATTCAGTTGCATTCTTAAAAAAATATTCATATCATAGATTCATAGCTTTACTGGAATTTATGAAAGTTACATTCCTAAGCAGAGAAGAAGAGGAAGGAAAGATCGGATGAAAGCTGATGTTGTCTCCGTAAAGCATTAACATTTTGTTTTCAAACTAGTGATAAAACCGCTATTAAAGAACATCAAACGCTTTGCTTCCCCTTTCAGCATTCCAGTGTGGTTTTGAGTTCCTGACTGTTAAGCTGTCCTGGGGTGGCATTTAGCTGCAATACAATTTTTAATGCTATATTTGTTATGGAAAACTACAAGAGCATAGCATGCCCTAAAATAAATCATGTGCTCCACAATATAAAACGAAACAAGACAATACAGAACTAGTGATTCTATAAACAGAACTCGTCTATAAACATAAGATATATAGATAAGATTATGTATAAGAAAAGTCCTTTTAAGGAAGTCACCCCAGGTGACCAGGTTTGCAATGACTCTGGGCAGTTATTTCAGTCATGCATGACTCAAGTCCTATCTACTTGAAAGGAAAAGACAGATATATCTTAACTAAAAAACATATTTCTGCATTCTGACCAACAATTAAACCTGACACGAACTTTACCATAACTTTTGTTGCTTAAGCTCAATAGCGATTAAAACACTTTTTTTGCATGGAAAGCAGGACTTCAGGCATCTGAGTGGCCACATTGAGCATTGCATTGTCCCCTATTTATCATAATAAAATCTTGTAATATTCCATATATTTGGTTAAAGTGTCAATGACAAAACAAGACAAAACAAAAACTTTTAAACATGGACATATTCATATTTTTGAGTCAGAAACAATGTGTTTAAAAAGTTTTGTTTATTGAACAATATTTCAGGACATTTTAAAGATTTTCTTCACAATTTTTTCATATCCATATTTTAAAAAATGTCAGGTGGTACAACCAATCATTGTCTACTTGACATTTTAATGTGCTCACTATGTCATGCTGATTGTACTTTGTTTATTTGATAGTGGCATTTTAAAATTATAAACCTGAAAATACTTTGAAAGCGTAAACTTAACTATCAAAGATTTGAGAACTATAAATTTAAGAACAAAAATTTTAAAATGTATAATAACAATTGTAGACAACCTTAGCTTGCATTTATTAAAACTAAAATAATTTTTCATTATTTTTTATTTCCTAGGGGCAATCATAGCAGTTGCACCCTTTGATTCTCTGGTTGCACCACCTGACCTCTGCAATTCATTTACATTTAACAGATCTCTATGATGCTGGTAATGGTATAAGCTTTTTTTTTACAAACTTTTCATTCAGCAATAAAGACTATGATGCGATGCGAGTTAACTTTTTAATAAAAGGCAGTTGTACTACCTTGACATCTGAGAACATCCCAACGACTACTGATATTCGTGAAATCTGCTTATAGAAAAGGTTTCGAAAATAAAAACAAAATTTTTAACATTTGCCTTCAACTGGCATTTTACAGGTTTGAGATACCAAACAAAAATGTCTTTTTATTATAAAAAAAACGAAAATGTATTTAGGTTTATATATAATAAATTGACAGGTCATAAATGTATCAATTTATTTTATAGTACATAATGCCCCTGGAGTCCTGGACACAAAAATATGCGTGTCATGTCATGCACCATAAGTAGTGTTGCTGTATGCACTGTTGTTGGTAATCTGAGAAGCTTGCTCTGAAAGAGTCTGGCTGCAGTTTACGTTTACATCTTCCACTTTGATACATAAACCAGGCAGGCGCCCCACCTATCCATCTGCTACTGGTCTGAAATGTGCTAACATGTCAGAAAAACATGAATCAATCAAAGTTGCTACACATTTTTTAATTCCACACAGAAAACAGCCATACTTTCTGCCAGAGATCACTAAAATAGGCCACACAAATCGCATCATAAATCAAAAGCTCCGGTTAGAATCTTTAACTCATATTCTTATAATCTAAGCAACCATGTGTGTGATAACATCAGAAAAAATGACCAGGCTCACCTTCACCACCTTTTAGTCTAAATCCTACATATTTTACTGACTTACAAATATTTTCCCTAGCAAAGCAATTTTCAATTTGCAGGTTCTCCTTTTCCTGGCGTCTGCATCATGATCTTTTAGTTACTCTACACTACAGTAATAGTAATTGAAGACTCGCTGCTAGGTTCTGCAAACACGAAACCATAAACCACTCATACTCCAGAATGTTTAGGCTAGACGAGGGAGGAAAGCCATCAGCATAGTGAAAACCTCTGTTGCCCACATCATTTCAACAACAGAGCTGGAACATTCTTTATGTTTCTAAGAAACTCTTTCAGAATTGAAAAAAAAAACATAAGAAAAATGTGCTCCTCACCACAGGCGTGAGACCATTAAATGGCATGTTATTCATTGTCATTCGATGCCAGTAAAACTCAGCAGATCAAAAATAAATACAGTTTGAGTGTACGTTTACACATGTTCAAATAAATCCTCTATTAAAGACTGACTGAATAATTTAATAATAGTTAAGATGGCAGCACAACGATGCTGTAAGGGTGAATTCAAGTATTATCCTTGTCCATAACTTTAAGTTGTCCTCCTGCCATTGTTGGGAAATGCGAGACCCTCTAGGACACTATTTGTTTTTCGTGTTTAGGGAGTTTGGATCTTTGTTCAGAAACCCCCTATACTCTTCTGCATGCACATACTGCTGTCTGTTTATACAGCTGCACATGACAGGCAGATAATCTGCTTTTTCACCAACTTCATCTAGACTGCAGTTTACACAAACAAAGACAAGTGATACAAGACCCATGGCCACTGCAAAATATTATTGTTTGTTAAGTTGTCTAAAATACAGTGGGTGTTTTATAGTAGATGCGGACACTAAGCGTCTCTGGTTTATAAAATATTAGCTTTTTGTTTACAACATTTGTTGTGACAGAGGATATTCAAAATAATTGTATTTATTCTTAAATAAATAAATAAATAAATTATAAATGTGATTTTTTTTTAAGCTTTTTATGCAGTTAAAGATCTCATATTAATTAAAAAAAAATTATAACAATAATAATTTAAACATGCATTTTTTACTTTACGGTAGTAGCAAGACTGATCTTGTTTTTCATCCTGAATTGTACGGTCCTGCACCATTTTTTTACAGAACAAAAACATATTCTGATCATCTAGTGTTATTTCATTAATGATGCTGACATTACATGCATGCATGACTGAAAACTATACATTGAAATAACGCGAGCTGTAGGTAATTCTGTGGCACGTTATGCGGAAGAGTCATTCAATATTACGCACACATGGGTCATTCACACCAGTCACCTCCCACCTTTACCGACACTGACAACACAAACATACGCAATTACTACGAAATATTAAAACTAAAACAGCCGAATCGTTAATCGAAACGACTGGTTTGTATCTTACCAGCACAATTAAACAATCGACATCTACTGAAGGTAATCCATAGTCGCCTTTCCAACAGTACAACTCCAAGGGGGCAGCCATATTGGAAAGACTTTTAAGTGACATCTCACCCGGAAGTACGTAACCTAGCTCTGTGGTTGCTATTGGCAACTGTAAACAGTAGGATGTGATGCCATGGTATTTTTTTAATGTAGCTTTTTTCCTATCTTTTTAGTCTTTAAGTGGAGTGGTTTATTGCTTTTTTAAAATAGTAACAAATGCAATTCAATAAAAGACACAAGTGTTTAATAAATTGTTCGATTTATTGGTAATAATAAAGAATTATTAATAATCCGATTAAATAATTGACTACGCTGTAGGATGTTTATAATAGCAACTTGAAATAAAGTGTGCGGACACAAGTGTTTGTGATGGTCTTGTCCGGTGACTTTCACTGCTGCCTCATATGGTAAATCACGAAGGTTTGCGTAACTTAACCCCTGGTCAGCGCCTGCACTTTGCTATGGCTTTGAACTCGACTCATTTAATCCCAGAATTTATAATTTTGTAGGTACTTGAACGAGTGCTTCAATGAGAATCATCAATCATCAGGAAAATTGTGCTGATGTTGTCATGTAAGACTTTAACACTAGATGGAGTGAGAACCTTAAATACTAGTACTACACATAGACTGTAAAAGGTACTACCACGTGTAAAGAAAATGTTCCTGGAAATCCAGAAAGCCTTTATGTATATGGTTTATTTACCTAGATATTACGAAGTTTGAAATAAAGCACTGCAAACATGCAATTCTTCAAAATCCCCTAAATGTATGTAAATCTTTTATTTTCCATTTGGTTAATGTTAGTGTTATTAATGTGATACCCATTGTTATTATGGCATTGAATTAAAAAAGGAAAAAATATTAGGAAGTAATTATTAAATAAATAATTATGCATACAAATGCATTATATATATATACACATGACTCTTTTTTTTATTAAGTTTATTAAGGAAAACAGTTTATGGATGGGATTATTCAGAGCACACTTTCATAAAGTGTATTACATTTATAACATCCAATGAATCACACATCAACTAATTCTAATCTTGTAAACAAATCGCTTTCTTATTACTCATCAGAGTTTAACCTGTTTTACCATCAGAGGCACCACTTTCCTTCAACCCACAAAAATTTAGCAAGACATTAAATTAGCGCCCCTTTCCGCCTCGTACTGGTTTGGGTACGTACTGATCGTACTGTGTTAAAATTCAGACGTCGCACGTAGCGCACATTATGGTTTCTAGGAGAAATCTCATTGGATCTCCGCAATGTTGTTGGGCATGCCACAACACCCCGCGTCTTTGTCCAGACGTCTCAGCCACACCTCCCCAAACGCCTCCTCTTTTTCTGCAGCTGCTGTGCACTCGCTCTGCGCTCTCAGCCACGAGGTGTCCACGCGCCGCTTCTGAGCCCTGATTGGTCGGTGACGACACAAACATCGATTTTTGACCAATGGCAGCTATGTGCATGCGCTGAGCCACGCTGTGCATACTGCTCGCACATGAACAGCTGAAGCTGTAAACAAGCCCAGTGAGTCACATCGGAGTATAAAAACATAGGCTAGCGCTGCATGCTCAAAGCACCTAAACAAGCCATGCGAACTGGAAGTGTGTGAATTTGCATAAACACAAACTCGCAGCATTTTCAACGCGAACGGGAGTTAAAACATTTTGGATGAAGACTAGATTAACGTTTGAAGGACTAACGCTACAGCGTATCTGCTCGCTTTAATAAACTTTTTGGTCGTATCGAGTTGGTGGATTCGAGTCTTTTTTTCATTGAAAATCCATACCAGATCAAACATGGTTGCTATGGCAAAAAGAATGAAGATCTTCGATATCGTCTTTAACGATCCGACCAAGACATTTTACTGCAGTGGAGATAAAGTGGCCGGGAAGATCCTGGTGGAGGTGTTGGAGTTGACCAGGGTTACGGCCATGAAGGTCCTGGGAGTCGGATGCGCTAAAGTGGAGTACGCGAAAGGCAAACAGAGATGCCGTGAAGAAATTGACTATCTGAAGTATGAAGATGTTGTTCACTTGGATGATCATCCTGCAGGTTAGTTAACAAGGTTTATCTTTTCTTATAAACTTGATGGTGCTGATGTTGGACTGTATCTGTATATAGTAAATAGGAAAATTGTATAAAAAGACACAAGGCCAAAAGTTTAAAGTCCAAGGGAAATATCTATAATTAGATGTTTGTGTATTTATATATATCTATGACGGATCACTTTAATACTGTTTTAGTATCTCTGTTAAATCCAAATTACCAAATTTTAATTATCAAGTTATCTTAAACATACTTACTTATGTTTTAAGCCAATTTGTTATGTTTCTTCATGATTTCTATATTCAATATGGTTATCTTTGCTTCTCACAGATACAGATGGTTCAGTCATTCTCCGTCCAGGCAACAAGTATGAATACTCATTTGGATTTGAGCTCCCTCAGCAAGGGTGAGTTTTCCCTTTGACATCCAACTTTTCTCAAGCACGTGTTGTCCATCTTTTCCAAGTAAATTAAATTAATCGTATCATTTCCCAATAGGCAACTGGTGTCTTCCTACAAAGGCAAGTTCGGGTATGTTCAGTACTTTGTGAAGGCTATAATGGAACGACCCTCCCACCCTGTCCTGGAATGCAAGAGACACTTTGAAGTCGAGGAACCCCTGGATGTGAACACCCCTGATCTGCTGGTGAGTTCACATTGTGTTTATTGATTTCATTATAACATATCGTGTCAAGTCTAATTCATTGTTGTGATGAAGTATGAAAATTAATCATTTGTCCTTCATCTCTTCACAGTCCCCTACTGGAGGCATGAAGGAGAAGAAAGTCACCTGCATGTTCATCCCCGACGGCCAGGTGTCTCTGAATGCCAAGATCGATAGGCGTGGCTTCTGCGAAGGAGAAGAGATCTGCATCGATGCCAAATTTGAGAACACCTGCTCTCGCATCGTGGTACCCAAAGCGGCCATCGTCGCCAAGCAGATCTACCAGGCCAACGGGCGCACCAAAGTCTTCAGGCAGAAACTGTCCTCGGTGCGTGGCAACCACATCATCTCTGGCATGTGTGATGCTTGGCAGTCCAAGAGCATCCGGGTGCCCAAAATCAAGCCGTCCATTTTGGGCTGCGACATTATACGGGTGGAATATGCACTTATGGTGAGTTACATTAAAAATACATTTTTTAATAATGTGCATACGTTTACCGACCTATATTTAATTTTACTTCACTTTTATTCACAGATTTACATGCACATCCCAGGCAGTGATAAGTTGGTTCTGGAGCTTCCCCTGGTCATTGGCACCGTGCCTTACAATGGTTTCGGTAGCCGTACCAATAGCATGAGTAGCCAGGATGGTTCTGTGGGCACATCTTCGGCTAGCTGGGTGTCCTTAAGGATGCCGTCGTCTGCCCCGCCCAGTTACTGCGATATCAGACGCGACGGCAGCCTGGACCAGCCTCTCACACCTCTGCTAGATGATTATGATGGTGGAGACAGTCCCATCTTCATGAACGCAACCCAGTTCCAGTACCCTCCGCTGCCCACCTATTCTGAGGTGAGTTTCTTGCATTATCGAATGCATAAATTCGATTTGTTGAATTCATTTTATACATCTATCTAATTCTTCGTTCTTCTATCGTTTAGGTGGATGAAGATTACAACAACTGTGGTGCTCGCATGCTTCCTGTCTGCTGAACCGACCCAGCAGTGCTTTAAACTGAACTGTTGCTCAATATAAATGGGCTTCTTTTCCACTGCACCTGAGTCGTGTAGGATGGATGCTGGCTACGAATTTGGCCCCGCAGGATGATTTAGTCGAAGTTCAGAGGATGAAGAGAAGTCTGAGCTCCTATCATACCTGCACCCCTGACAGCCACATAATATGATGCATCACGATTAAATGTTCTTCTGACAGACTGATGCCGTTTTAGGCCCGACTAAGGGGACGGGGGCCGTTTGGCACGCTGTATTTTACTGTTTAAGCTGCTCTTTCCTGAGAATACTGCTGAGGTGCAAAGTGATTGTACTGCCTTTTAGCCATGTAGACACAACTTTAATTTCCCCAATGGTGGTCATGTACTTTCCATTACTTCCCAACACACATTCATTAGCATGTAGATACTCGATTGTGTTCATTTCTTATTACCATTCCATGTTTTTGTGAGAAGAAATGATTATATGTGGAAATGTGCAAAAGGTTTCTGAGGGAAAATTGTGTACAGGTGTGACCAGTGTTGTGACACTTTTTTTTTTATCTATTTTGATGCACTTTTTAATGGCAAGTTGCTATAAAACTACTTCCAGGGAGATGCCCTATGTTTTATTTTTCTTGTCTTCCAAACTTGCTCTTATGTTGAATCAACACCAAGGGATCAGGCATCGCATCTTGTTTTGCGAAACTCAACCTCGTACCAAGAAAGGGCTCAGTTGATGTCTACTGTGGACTTGGACATTAGGCCAAAATATAACTCAACAAGTGCCAAATGGGCTTCAAGTGCTGATCACATTTATTCGTGAGACCAGATACTGCACTGTGTGTAGACAAATCTTAAAGACATTCTGATCAGCATTTCATTGGAGATCTTCCTAAACTTTTTGTGTGTGTTGTTTTGTTTCTTGTTGATTTCAAAAGATATTGTAAACAATGTGGTAGTGCACTTGTTCAAAGTATCCCTTTTGTATCTTAAGTTAAATGTTTTTTTATGAAAACTCTTAAATGAGGTTGTTTCCAATAAAAGTTTAAAATTATTTTCTGTGTCCTTTTGATGATTTTAAGTACTACCTATAAATCTTAACAGAATTTTTAATTTTGAAGGAATCATGCCAAAGGTTTACAGTATGGTACTAGATAGATTACGTCGGTGGTTCTCAAACTTGGGTGGGCCCAGAGATGGTGCCAAGGGGGGCCCAGTTTTGTGACATCTTTCAAAATACATGAATCCATCATAGATTCTATGCAATCAAACCTCAGAAAAAATATAGTTATTAACCAACAGCACTACAATGCATGTCATTTATAAAGCGTGCATACGCACAGATTTGATCGTAAAGTGTTTGTACGCAAAAATTCACGGCAAAGTCCATATTTGTTAAAACTGTCTTTGACGTGGAAAAGTGCAGACGTCTGCAGTGAGCAGATATATGCACTTATGCTTGTTTGATTGCTGCAGGTTTTTGGAAATTGGGTTTAAACATTGACAAGCGCTCTTTTTATATCTATAAAATTAATTGGGCATTGTTTAAAAGGCTGAGATCTGAAACTGCTCTGCTGCGCATAAGTTCAAGGTAATTTGTGATTTATAAATTTAAAAGGGGTACGCACGTTTTCTGCGCGTACGTTCGGTTTATGAATCACACGTACGCATTTTTGATAAATGATCGTTAGATCAAATGTAGGATGTCTTTTATGCAGCATTTTATAAATTAGGCCCCTGGTTTCACAGACAAGGCTTTAGCTAGCCTAAAGCCAGGACTAGGCCTTAGTTAAATTATGTTTAAGGATCTTTAATAAACATGCCTTAGAAAAATACATTACTGGTGTGTATCTTGAGACAAATCAATGGCACTGGCTTATTTTAAGATATGTCCATGTTATTTTCAGTTGAGACAGTAGGACTAGGCTTAAAGAGCACCTATCTGGTTGTTACGTGATGACATAAGGAATACTGTTTCCGGGTCCAAGCCTTCATTTATTTCAATGGAGGATATTATTTAAACAGTGGCTTATGAGCACTATATATTCATATCACACATTTAAGCGAAAATTTCATAAACTCAGTTTACACCGCAGTCTTCAGGCTCACATTATCTGCTTGTTAAGGCATGACGACATAAGAAATATCGTTTCCAGCTCCAAGCCATCACATTTAATATATAATATATTAATAATATATATATTAATAATTCCTAAAAAATCCAAATATGTACCATTTAAGTGCCGGTACACATTTGGTATCAATATATACTAATATGCACTCTAGATACAAAGTTGTACTTTTTGAAAAGGTGACAGCTTTTGTACCTTTTTCTGAAAGTGTATATTTGACAATTATTGAAGTTTTGTTGTTGATCCAGTCTTATTCATGATAACTTGCACACATACATTATAATATGTGGGGCTCCTAAACTTAATGTTATTCAATTTAGGACAAATTGTTCACGTTTTCTGCACAAGTAGATGCATTTACACTCGGCAGTCGCATCTAGCCTTTTTTCAAAGATGATGCTTGGAGATGCCCGATTGTTGTCTGTCTCCAATCTTTCAGGACATCAGTATGACCGACTTTAATGTGCGTTTGGTTAACAGAAGTATGATAGCTTGAGGAGACAAAATATAAGAACCAGCACTCCAAAAATGCTGGGTTGTTTAGTGCTGCCCAAACCGCTGGGTTAAAAATGACCCAATGCTTGATTGTTTCAACATTTTAACCCATAGGTGTGTTCTTTCCAATATTTACCCAGCATGGGTTAAAAACAACCCAGCATTTGTTAGAAAGTCGTGTTTATTTTTAATGGTTAGTTAAAGATAAGATTCAAATGTGGAAGCTGAAGAGTAAAATGAGAATCAATTAATAGTAAACAGACTTGAAAAGTGCTAAAGGCAAACATAATAGCAGAAAACAGGCCTCTGTCAATAAAACAAGTGACCTATAATGGTGATTTTGTCTGATCAGCTGTGCGGATACAGTGAGATGTCTTATAACAAAATTCTGAAAAACACTTGACATTTGTATGTTTATTTGCATGAACATAATCAGGCAGTTTAGAAACATCCAGAATTTTGCATTCATTTATCACATTAATTTTAATCTTCATTGCGTATGTTTTTCTTGGCTTAGGTAGATTCATGCAAACCATTTGCGTCATTTTTTGTGCTGTTCAGTTTCATCCAGCATTTGTTGAGACGTGCCTCACTCTGGTCATGCAGAAAATGATAAAGACAAAATAGTTTATCTTGCGCAGAACATGTTTCGTGGGTCGCTCTCTCTCTCTTTCACTCTTGTCTCTTTATCTCTCTCTCTTTTCCTGCCTCAGGAAACCCTCTGATGTTTAAGCACCAGCCCAAATCCATAGCCAGCATTACTTTATCATTCCAGATCTAAATCCTTCCCCCAATTTATCTGTTTGATCACATGTACTGTATTGTGCAGGCTAAGGGAAACCTCCGGTCTGATAATGATTACATACACGGCCATGGTTAAATGGTTAAACTATCTTCTTGCAGTTAATAAACAAGTATGATTTTCCTGATTGTGTCTTTGACAACAAGCAGTTTATAATTGTTATTTTATAATATTTAATGTTATAAATAATAAAGTCTCACAATATCACAATTATACAGGCAAATGTGCTTCTGCTCCTTAAGGTTAATCATTCAGAATTTGAATCTGTTTTCTTGTCCTATAAGATATAAACCTCTGATTCATACCATTTTATAACCAATGTATCTCATATATGTTAATAATTTACTTTACTTATATTTAATTTATGTGTAAGTTTTAAACTACACTGGTAAAGATGACTTCTATCAGATGATGCTGTGTTTTCATTGTTTCAAGCAATTGTTATCTGGGAAAAAAGGATGTAATCTCGGAATGTCCCCACCAATCAGAATCAAGCACTGCGCCATGTAATAAATATAATTTATAGTAGGCAATATTTTTTACTATATGCATGTGATACATCTAGGACGTGCCCATATGCCAAAAATATTTTTTTTATATATTTCAAAATATACAAAAAATATATTTGCTAAAAAACATATTTTGGAATATGTATACAAAAATATATTTTTCACAGATATATTTTTTGGCCATTTTTTGTAAATTTGTAAATACATTTTAAAGCACAAAAAAGATAGCCCTTTATTATATATCGCATTGGAAAAAACTTTATGTTTTAAAAAGGTTAAAATGAAATATATTTTCAACTTCAAAAATATACTTTATAAAATTAACTTGTATTTAGCATATATTTAAAATATATTTTGGCAAAAAAAATTTTTTTTAGAATTATTAGGTATGTCGATATTTTCGTCACAAATTTTTTTTAAATACCTTTTACCAATCCGAACCATATCAATCTTAATCATTACTAGTCATTTATATATCTTTTCCTTTCATCGTATTGTTTTTGACCCTGCTGCCCCTATCAGGATTTCTTGTCTAATGCTTACACCTCAATTTTGCAATATATAGAATGCCGTCTCTCTCATGGACATTTAATAATGAATTTTTCAGTGTGTGTTAAACCAGTTTTGGTCCATTTTAAGAAAATGTGCCTAATAATTTTGCACACCTAAATATAAGGTGTTTTTTCCTCCAGCCATCATTAGCAATAATATCTTAATTATAAATGATTATATACAAAATCAGTAGTAGTTATTAAGATGAATTTGGTTTGGAATTAGTAAAAGGTGTTGCCTAATCTGCCAGATGGACGGTCCGCCTCTGCATATAAGTTACAGTAAGTGGACTCCTTCCTAATGTCTTTAATGAAAGGAAAGTGAGGCCCACATGGAGGTTTTTACTGGGTGACAGCTCATGTGCAGCTCTTATTCTAGACAGTGATGAAGTGTCAAAACTCTCTCTATGACAAATTTACTAAAGATGAAAAAGGTTTGCTTGCCAGCTCTCTTGAGCTTCATTTGGAAGTAGTGAAGCTCCTGTTGTTGCTTCTGCATAATAATGGAGATGTGTATGCACTTTAAGCTTTTGGCGATTTTTTTTGTGAGTTGTCATATCATGGCCCTGAAATTAGGTTTGTAAGACATTATAAAGTTTGGATATATATTTTATCACGTTGCAAAATTTCCAACTCAAACTACATGCATTTTATTGTAACTGAACCCATGACCTAACATCACACTCTTCCAGTTAAACTACATGGATGCTTGAAAAACAATCGCTTGAAGCCTGTTTTTCCGGACGTGAAGGAAACTGTTTGCAAAGAGGCTACGTGGATATGTGAATGGGGGTTGCAATTGCATTAACTGTGTTATGACATCCTATTTAGGGTCCTACGTAGCTAAATACGTACCATGACCTTCCACTCAGCAAGCACTGCAAGCACATGGTGCAAAACACATCCACTGCACTGAAGACATATTTGGCTCTGTGATAGTTGATTTAATTTGCAAGATGAAACCGCGGTTTAAATATGCCTGCAAGATGAGCACGGATGCCATCCAACCAGCTGCTCAGTTTTATAGCCGGTGTGGTATTGGATCTCGCAAAACAGACGTAAAAGCTGTTAAATGAGTCGGGTAGGAAGGTATCAAGATACAGGCAGGGTGTCTCTCTCTTCTTGTGGTCTGTGATACCCGGGATGCCCTTTCACATACTTTGGGAAATGCTTGGGATTTATCGCAAAACTACAGTCCAAAACAGTCACAGGAACATAGAGGTGCATGTGCTACGTGCTCACAGGCCTGCAGCAGCCCGCATTTACTCTCAAGGGCTGCTTTTAGTGCAAGTGCACATGTATAGACTTACACTATCCTCTAAATTTAGACTTACATAATACAGTACAGTTAAAAGAAACCTTGTTACTGTCTTTCCCTTACAAATGCCAGACAATTTTTATTTTATTGTGATCGACAATGATTAATAAATGCTGTAGATGTGTTGTCCATTGTTAGTTAGCTAATGTTAACAAATACAACCTTATCATTGATACACTATTGTAAAATGTTTGTGAAAAACAGTTTTTTTTGTGTGTGGTATATTATTAGCCTATTGGGAATTTAAACTTGACCTTTGACTTCAAAACAAATGTTTTTATGATCTCTAAGAGTGAACCAGCCTTTCCCGTTTAAATAGAAGGAAATAAACAGAGCAAGACTTTGGCAACGACATATCAGCAATCTGTTGATCATCAATCAATGATGAACTAACATTTCTGGTTATTTTAGTCAGTTAAAACAGTCAAAATAATAACTGGTTCTGTTGGAGAGATGCCTAAAACAAGCAGTGCCACCTTTAAAGGCAATCATTAAGACTCGCTTGCTTACATTGTATAGATAACTTTAATGGGTTGCAGATAACAACACAAGATCACTATTGGAAAACTATCATGTGTAACTAAAGCAAAAGTCATAACACACTGTAAAAAGTAAAAAGTTGCATCAACTTAAAAATCACTTTAATTGGTAACACCTTGGTAACTAATATGTTTAAGTGAAAAATACTTTTAATATTTAATTTCTACAAAACAATGTTATTTTGTGTATTTGGTATAATACAATGTGTTTGCGTGGTTTATGGTAAAAAACAACAACATATTTTCCACATATCGTCAATTTTTGCAGCTCCAGATTTCATTATCTTCCTGAAACGCACAGATTTGAAAAGCTCTGTTTTCCTGATTGGCCAGCTAATCTGTATGTTGTGATTGGTCTGAATACCTCTGATGTCAGCCGGAAATGTGACGCTCCTTACCATGTTTAAAAGATTCGATTGCTAACAGGAGTTAACTTACAGGCTGTGAGTCTGAAGCGGGAAGATTTATGATAATATCGGTCTTGTCTACATCATCAATCCCAGGAAGTAAACTGTTGCCTACAATCCGTGTGTTTGTTGTAGTCCAAGAAATGAGATTTACATTGGAGATGATAACTCGCATCATTGTTTAATTTGGGGTTTGTACCTTTTGCATATCATTAACATGTACGAATACACACTTACACACCAAAGGAAATTTTAAAACGTGAATCGAACAACAGGTGCTCTTAAAAAAGTAAAACTGTAAGTTAAAAAATTTACCAGTTGAAGTATTTTTTTAAATTGATCCAACCTTTCACTTTTTAATTTAAAAAAAAAAACGTTAATTTTGTGTTAAATAATTTGTGTTAAATACATTTCAGAACCTTTCTTAAAGATTTTTTTAAAAAAGTCATCACTAAGTTGACAACAAAGCTGACCTTGCATAGCCTTTCTTTCTAGTGCAGTGCACCTATCTCTCATTTCATTGGCTTGCTTATATGTAGTCAAGCCATCTGTGGTCAGGGGTAAACACTAAATGTATTTACTCAAGTTACATAGACATCCACATCATGCCAAGAGCTTCTGTTATGTTACTCAGTTCCAGGAATTATGAGTGCTTGACCATGCAAGGACCTGCGCAAGGAAAACTATTTGCTCACTGCGTATATGTATATTTTATGGCTATATTAGTTGAGTCTTATCATCAAATTTATGACTGTTATGGGATTTTAGGGGAATATCATAAACTGAACGTTCAGTTCACACACTTTTGGTTTCACTCCCATTCCTTATCTTTTACATTAGCGGCACCCATCCCTTTTTCCTTCAAGGAAATGCTATTCATGGAGTCATTAAGCCAAGCTGAACATGGAAACAGAGTTCTGCCCTTCCTTTAAAACCCAGGGCTAACATATACGCACATACATACAGTATAAACCTGTCAATGCTTTCATTTGCGGCCCAGATTTGGTTTAGATTGTTTGAATGTTGGATTCATTTGCATCTCAAAATCATAGAGAAGTATAATCATGTTTATTTACACCTGGCAGATGAGAAAACAACATAAACAAAGCAACAAAATCATATTCTGCATATGAATTATATGTTTCTCAAAATCACGGGATTGCTCTTTAAACAGCGAGCAGCTGCTTCTATGTGAAAACAAGAAAGCCACATTTAAAACCTAAAAAATGGCTCTCGTCCGTTCACCTTTCACCTCGTTCTCTATCTGCCTCTCATGGACATGAGAGATGAGCGGAAAAACCAAGATGATGCCAAGTCACAGATTCGATAATGGAACGGAGCTTAATACCTTACCATAATAAACAGCAGTATTCATGCCCTATGGAAACATCACCATTAGTTGCATGAACTAAAACTAGAGGAAGTATTAGAATGACACAACTTAACTGTCATTGTAATAGGAACTTCCTTTAGTTTTAAACTAATATAGTTAATAATGAATTGGTGGTGTTTCTAAAGAAGCACAAATGGTTTGTTGCATCTTGCACCTGTGCACCTGTTGTTTGAATACGGAGATGTTTCATAGAGATCTAGAATAGTACATTGTGCGGTAAACAACACAGTAGGACTTTAACTGTTGCAATGTCTTGCTGATGCAAAAAGGAAACTTTGTAATGATTGTTCATCATAATGAGTCACCAAGTTAAGTCTGTTGTCTGAGAATGGTGCTCCCTGTCTCTCTCTCTGTATCTCTATATCTCTTTCAACCAAGACAGCAGACAACTCCAAGCTCGATCTGCACAGGAGCTGCTGACTTTGATGGAGATCCGGTGCGGACTCGGCCCAGAGTCGTCTGCTGTCTATAAAGTGGCTTAAGACTTATAGATTGTTTACCTGCACAACCTGGTTCTTGTATGTCTTTGTTAACAAAAACACATAAATATAGTGACTTAAAATAGACAATATTTAGAAAACAGGCCTATGGGTCAGGAAATTACTCCGAGTTCATGATGTGTCCACCTGATTTTTTGCTGATAAAAATGAAAGCATTTCGCACTTTGTTATGTTACTTATTACTAGAAATAATGTGTATCGCACGCACACACACACGCACACAAAATGGCAGCTTGTGACTTCCGTGTGAACCATGTGCCAGACACTAATTTAACAGTAAACTCTGATCACAAATGACATTATAAGCGAATATCTGGCAAATGTAGGCGTATTTTTTATCATTAACCCTTTAGACACATGTGCAACAAGCACTCATTTTGACAAGACGCATGATGCACATGGTTCACATGACGTGCCAAACATATATTTTAAAATGATGACCACATACATGTTGTGATGAGCTTTGCATTGTGCGCCCTCGAAAAAGAAGTGACCGACCGCCATATATATATATATATAGTATATCGGCCTTTTTACACACACACATATAGTATATATACACTCTAAAAATGCAATTTTTTACCTAAAAAATACCAAACCCAGCCATTGGGAAAATGTTTCATTTGACTCAACAATGGCTTAACAACCCACCAATTTGGGTTAAAACTAAATACAGCCCAGAGGGTGGGGTTCATCCCTTTTGACCCAACGTTGGGTTGAAAATAACCCAGCTTTTTTTAAAGCATAGGTATTTTGTGATGACACGGGTTTATTTTTGAGTAACATGACAAAGTGCATAACACATAAAGACATGTGACATGTTTTGCACATCAATCACATACAGTATTTTTCGGAGACTGGTTTGGCATCTTG
The DNA here is from genome assembly GCF_030506205.2 of Paramisgurnus dabryanus. NCBI lineage: Eukaryota > Metazoa > Chordata > Actinopteri > Cypriniformes > Cobitidae > Paramisgurnus > Paramisgurnus dabryanus. The sequence goes on along the minus strand of NC_133355.1, from coordinate 23,313,137 downwards.
TTGTCACATAATGCAGGCTTGGATTTAAGCCATCTGGTTCAAAAGTGAGTTCAGGAGGTGTCTGTCATTGTCCTGCAGTAATGGAAACTCCTCTCATATTGCAGTAAGGAACATCAGCTGTCGTTTTCCACTACTTGTTTGTCTGGACTCTCATCGCGGGCTTTATTTTGTTGTGGAACTTCTGTATACAAGCATGTGATGCAAAGGTGTCCTCGTGTTTTCCTGCAATATGATGTCTTGCCGTAAACATCTGTGGATGAATACTAACCTTGAATCATTTTAAAGTAGCTTAATTACTGGATCACCTCGGTGCGAAACTTATAGTGAGCTGCATAGACAGGAATTTAAAATGTGATAGAAAACTGACTGCATTTGAGTAAAGTGTGAAGAAGAATGTACTGAGTTCAAGGCTACACTTTCTGAAAATATGAAATGCAAAACAACATTGGGACATAGTGTACAACAAACAACATAATGAGTAAAGTAGGACATTTCAGCACAAGGTGCATCACTTCTTGCATTGGGTATTGGTTAGACAAGAATAGCCCCGCCCTTATTTCAAAGCATTAGTTGAAATCAATCTTTTAAAAGTGACACATGTTAAATGGAAGTCATTCTACATATAGGCTATTTATAATGTCTGGGATACAAGAAAGTGCGACGATTCAGCTATTTTTTACACTGTCAGAAAAAATGGTCAAAAATGGTCCCAAGCTGTCTGGGGCAGCAGTACCCTTTATAAAGGTCCTAATATGTACCATTTAGGAACTGATATGTATACATTTTGGTACCAATATGTATGTACTATCAGGGTGCAAAGGTACAGTTGTTGAAGGGATCCTGCCCCAGTGACAGCTAGAAACCATTTTGACCATTTCTTCTGACAGTATAACCATACTCTTGTTGTTCCAACATGTTTGACTGTTAGCTTTCTTGGACAAAACACACACAAAAAGATGTTAAACAGAATGTCCTGGCAGCTATTTTGCATATTCAAGTGAAAGGGAAGGACACTGTAGAGATACAAAAAAAATGAAAAACACTAGCACATAAAGCATCATAACATCAATAATAGACTAAACTTTGTTATTCAGTGAATATTTCCCATTTGCTATAGCTCTCAAACATAATTTACGGTTGTGCATGTTTAAATATCGAGCATCAAATCTGTGCCAGGCTTAAATGCAACCAAACAGCGTCATTATCAGCATAATTAATAATCAGCATTAATGTCAAAATGTCATATTTTAATTTAATGTCAATGAAGAAGTTTGATAGTTTCTATCATTTCAATAAATTATGAACACAAAATAAGATATTTTGGTACCTATTGACTTCCATAGTAGGACAAACTAATACATATCTTACACAATACACAAATCTTTTGTGTTTAACAGAATAAACTCATACAGGTTTAGAATAACATGAGGGCAAAATTTTCATTTTTGGGTGAACTATCTCTTTAAGTTACATTTATAGCTATACCCCGAAATGGTTTCTGTAGCCCAGTGGTTCTCAAACTTTTCGGTGACTGCTGTAGTCAGTCTTGCTTTAGTTTGTATTGTTGTGTCATTCATGTATCATCACCTGAGAGGGCGTCATCGAGTTTCAATCAGACTTAACTTAATACTGTTGTGTAATTTTATGATCTACAAGAACATGCTATTATGTGTGCTCACCAGCCAATAAGGAAGCGATGAGTCAGATCCGAGGTAGAAACTATTTCGTTTGTTTAAGTTGTGAGTTCACCACACACAATTAAACGGTTTAAAAGCTTAGAGGTGATTTCATAATAAATAAATAAATAAAACCTATCTCTAGGACGTTTAAGTGCGTTGAATGTTGTGGTTGCTAATGTTACTCTATTCTTTATAAATAAAACATAAAGAGCATTTCTCTGATGTACTGATGCAATAAACTAGAGATAATGAATGGTTCAAGAACGTTGGATGTTACCAAGTTAATATGTTACTGTTCACTGTGAGAATAAAGGTACAAAAATGTCCCTTATCTGTCTCTGGGGTGGTACCTTTACTAAGTATAATACAATGATGAAACTTTTTGGGTACATAACTGTACTACACGGATCTATTGTGTACCTGTAAGGTACCTGTAAGGTTTTTTGTATCCGTAACATTTAACTGGTACAAAATTGTTTCTTAAAGGAAAACACCACCGTTTTTCAATATTTTACTTTGTTCTTTCCTCAACTTAGACAAATGAATACATCCCTATCTTTATTCAATGCCTTCACTTAATCTTTGTACTGCGCGTCGTGAATGTGTTAGCATTTAGCCTAGCCCCATTCATTCCTTAGGATCCAAACAGGATCAAGAGTAAGTATGGTGGCACAAAATAAAACATGGCGATTTTTTAAGCTTATAAAAATGAGAACTATATTGTATGGCAGAACAGCACTTAGTTTGCAGCACTTCACTGTTTGAATCCTAAGGAATGAATGGGGCTAGGCTAAATGCTACATTGACAACCCGCTGTACAAAGATTAAGTGCACGCATTGAAAAAAGCAGACTGATCTCACGGAAAGTCGTTTTATAGTCACGCAACTTTAGTTTTATTTCGTGCCTTGAGCACGAATGTCTTTTTCATGACACAAATTTCTATAAATAGTTTTTTATGTGCGTTGCATGACTTTCTATATCGTGTCATTTTATGTATTGTTTTCTCATTGTTTTTTCCTACTTTCTTACCATTGTCGCTTGGGGTTGGGGTTAGAATCACTTTCTGTTACATTTTTAGACATCCTTACCCAAACCCCAACTCTAACCCAACTCTAGGCGAGAGTAGTTTTAAAAAAGGAAGAAAAACATGTAGAAAGCAATACATACATCTAACCCCAACCCCAAGCAACAATGCAATACAAGAAAACAATACATAAAATGACACGAAAAAGAAGTCGTACCAAGGACATGAGAAACTTATAGAAATTCGTGCGAATGTCATGAAAAAAGTTGAATTTCATGCCATTGACACAAATAAATTGATCAAATTTTGTGTGACTATAACGCGACTTTCCGTGAGATCATGTTGGAAAAAGATAGATATGTATTAAGTAGTCTAAGCTGAGGTAAGAACATAAAATTGAAAAAAACAATGGTGTTTTCCTTTAAGGTAAACAATAGGTACTTAGGGTATAATATTGTACTCCAAAAGGTACAACATTTCAATGTGTTGTATATACCCATAAAGGTACTAAAATGAACCTTTGAGGGTACCACCCCAGTGACAGAAAAGGTACAGTTTTGTACCTTTATTTTAGACAGCGTAGCCGTTTGTGATGGTATATGAATGTTTTTTATAAACACTGCAGTATTGGCAATGTATTGTCAGGATCCTGTCAGAATCATTTCTTGAATTATATCCAGTCTTTGTGACAGGGTCCTGGCAGTACCATGTTTTATGTGGGAGATGCGTGGTTTTAGTATTGGTTTATTCTGACCACGCATTTCCCGGGTCTCATCACTTTTTCCCCGATCCCTTACTTGTAATGATTTCCAGGTGTATGCAATTTATTTTGTCCCTATTTAAAGTCCTTGTGTGTGGTGTTCTTTGCTTGTGCGTTTGTCTTTCTAACTGTGAGTATCGTGTCCAGTAAATAGCCAGTCTAGTTTATTGTTATTAAGTAGAGTCTGTTTGTAGTGTTGTTCTAGTTTTGTTTTCTAGGATTTGTGATGTTTTGCCCCCTCGTGGGTTTAGTTTTTTCTGTTTATTAATTCAATTCATCAGTTTTTTTTGTATACATCCGTCTGCGCCTGGGTTCTTGTCTTGCCATTCCCGACACGTATTTAGTGCTTGAAGCCCAGTCAGATAGAATTTATACAAAATAAAATCAGTTTGATACCTAGCACAATTTAAATACATTCCTGTAAACAGCCTAACATTGTATCCTGTGTAGTATTGATGTCTGTCTGTTCTGGTTGTTCCCGCCAGCTAGTCTACTCCAAGTATAGCAGTTTTTCCAACCACCTACATGTAACTGAAAATGGCTCTGGTGTGCTTGAACTTTGTTCTTCATTGTCATTGTTTCAGGCACATAACTTAGGAAAACTGTTCAGATATTCAGAATGATTTGAGGAAATAGGGTGACATTAAACTGATTCCACCCGCTCAAGTTAAATGGGTTATTTTTGGACTGAAAGTTAAAGACACCATCAAGACCACAGTTTCACTTTCGCAATAATGCCGTTAAGGTACATCACTTAAGTCTCAGATCTTAATAGATGACTAATGCTCTGTGGGACTTCTGTGTACTCTTTAAAACCTGTTCATTTCTATTTGCTTCATGATATTTATCACAAGCCAAAAGTCCCTCAGTATAACATGTGAAGAAATTCCCTCATCGCAGTACACAACACGAGACACGCATGGTGTTGCTTCATTGCCGACTACTTTGAATAGTTGTGATTGGCTGAGACTCAGCATCACGCTTGTTTTCATTGGTTGAGCCCAGTGCTCAGGCAGTGTTCATTCACCTCATGCATGCTGCGATTTTCCCTTATTTCTTCTTTTTTTTTGTTGCCTTTTCTCATGGTTTTATCTAAATGTCCTTAAGATGATAGTACAAGTTATGTTTTTAAATTGGAATCCCAAATGTTAGTACATTTCTGAAATAATAACATGACAATAGATGGTTGATTTGTTTTCCAAACTTTTATTTTAAAAGTATTAACATTTCATCCATCATTCATATCAGAAGAGAAACCTATTGTCAATAACAAAAATGTAGCGCTTTGAGAACATATTTATGAGATCACATCTTTGACCCGTGATCTGGTTTTTTTTTTAACCCACGATACCGCAAAATGTTCTTTTCTTCACTTCTACACAGCAGTTTTTACCACCCACGTCATCACTCTGCAGTTTGAGAAAGGGAACACAACTTCCTTTAGATCATTGTACACCCAGTCTCAACAGAACAAATGTCTCTGAACTCTGATTGGTGGTTGAATTTGATCACGCCTCACCCCATTGGCTGGATTGCTGGAGCATGTTGTGATCATGCTGTGAACTCATGCTAGCATCACTCTTGCCGCTCTATGCCAAATGCTCCTCATTCTTTAGTTCATTCTTCAGCACTATGAACATTGCATTGGTCAGACTAAAAACATCAAGCAAGTCTAAACCTGGAAACACTAAGCTTGGCGCCCATTTGATTAATTAAGCCAGCATTGATGCACTAAACTCTTTGGTTCCTTTTCTAAATAAAAACAGCCATTATCACATGATGACAAAGGAATGTTATACTGACCTTGGCAAACTCCAAACACATCGAGACCAAATAGGGGGGACATGTGTGTTGTGAATTAAACTACAAGAAGTCTTAAAAGTGATGAACAATGCAAGGACACAATAAGAGAAAGATGGAAATAAGAAGGAATTTTAATGTTTTGGAGTTTAAAATAAACTGTACAGTACATTCTGCATTACCTGTAAACCTATACAGGAGATCGCATAAGAGCCTGGATCAAAATTTATAAAATGTGTACTGCATAAAATAAAAAAGGTACTTTTTAGAACTGTTTTTTTTACATTTCTTCACTGAGGAAGTAAAACTGATGTTACAACATGTGCTATTTATTCAGTAATACTGACTTTACATTTTCAGACACAAATGGGAACTAGGGAGAGATAACTGATGTGAAACAGGATTTGTCAGCGCATTTCGCCTCATGTTGTTTTTCCAAAACATTGCTTGTTGACAGAAGACTATCTAGAGATTCTGGCATCTGACTTCCAATTAAAAACATAGAGGTGATGTGCTAAATGTGTATTATACTCTGTGACAAACTAACATTTAGTTGCAAAAGTACATCAACAGAGACAAACTTGAGTCGCAACATTGCATCATTGTTTTCGCATTTCACACAGTGTCAGTTTTCACATGTGTTCAAAACAACCCTAAGGCACGGCAAGACCTGCATAAATGTACACAACATGTTTTATGGTTTCACGTGGGATGACAAGAGCCTCTATTGGTCTGTAAAGTGAAAGCAACACACAAACTCCTCCCATGCTGTCGTGTGGATAAGATCAGAACGTTCTGTTTGCTGAGAGCTGAGAGAAAAACACTTTGAGAAAGGGGAAATATCCTTTTTGTTAACCTTGACCTGGCCTCTGTTACCTGCACACTGAGATAATGTGTTGTGAAGATGACCAGACACATGCAGGACATGTGAATAGTTAGAATAGATATCCAATGCTTAAAGGAGGCACTGCTCACAAACTTTATACAAATAAAATAATTTTTGATTTTTTTAAAAAGCACAAATTGGATTATAATGGTAAAGTTCATTAAGATGACTCAGATTTTGTTGTCGAAAAGTATTTAGAAAGACAGTTCAGTTTGCACAATATAGATCAGTTATTCTAATTTAAGGACTTGCCTGCCTCTAGTGGTTCATAATGGAACTGCATTGGTTTGTGAGTTGACGTAGGTTTTTAAATGCACAGTTGTTAAACAATGATGATTTAAATAGATTTAGATAGTTTAATAGATTACACTTAAATTAGATTTTTAGCTTCCCTAAGAAGAAGTTTTATTTATATAGTGCCTTTTCACAGCTTAAAGTGGCTTTATAAACTTAAAACATAGTCAAATTTAACATTAATGCACAACACACAGAGAGAATCACACATAGCCAGTTAAAGTACATATTTAACAGATAAGTTTTAGCTGATTCTTGAAAATGGGCAAATATGAGTAATTGAGTAATACACTGTAAACATGACTGCATGGGTTAATTTAACCCCATATTGGGCCGAACATGTGCTATGTTAAAATTGACCCAATGTTTGTTTTTTGTTATGAAACCGTGGAGCAGTTACCCAGCAGTTGTGTTAAAACAATCCAGCATTGGTTCAGTACTAACCCAGCGGTGTAATCTGTCCAGTATTTACCCAACATGGCTTAAAAATAACTCTGTAGTAGTGAATTTCATGATTTAGGAGCAATGACACAAAATGACCTTTCACACAGTTGACAACCTAAACTGATCTTGTCATCTTCTCAAACAACTTCATGAGATGCATTCTGGGATGTTTTTAATATTGGAGTTCTTATATATGCTGAACATTTGATGCCAACTCGTGCATTAAAAAATGTTTGTGGTTCAACTTTGTGCATTAGAACAACACATGCACAACTTAATAGGCTACACATTTTAAGTGTTTAGCACAATAAAAAAAATGTCTATGTGACCCTGGACCACAAAATCAGTCATAAGTATCATGGGTTTTTAATTGTAGCAATACCCAAAAATACATTGTATTGTCAAAATGTATGTCAAAATTATACATTTTTTAATGCAAAAAAATAAATAATTAATTTGAATATTAAGTCAAGCTCATGTTCCATGAAAATATTTTGTTAACTTTCTACTGTAAATTTATAAAACCAAAAATTCACTGCATATTCACAATACACATTTTGGTCAATGGAAACCATTTTCCTTGCTTCAGATAAACTGCTTAATACTTTTTTGAGCCCTGCAAAGTTTGCTTTTTATTTTTAAAACATGAGGGCATGTCGTTTCCATATATCTACAGTATGTTGTGGTTAATTTGACAAATGACCCAACAAAAATATACAAAAAATGTAAGTAATAATTGCTAGTGAATAAAGTAGAGATGGGCTTCAAGGTTCAGTTAACAGTCAGATTATGTTTGTGTGTCCCAATACGCATGAGTTTAAGTAACTTTGAAAAGTTATCCACATTTATACACATGACTCTTAACCTATGTAGTGATAATCAGTGCATATCAGTTTTTTTATCAACATCTGATCACATACACTACAGGTTCTTCCAGTCACCTCAACTTTTGAATGAGCAATGTAATATTAGATGCAATAAGAGCGAGTGCCAAAATATTCAGGTCTGACATCACGAAACTCAATGAGTTGCTGACAAGTCCTGGAGTGTAGACAGTGATGATATATCTCAACTCTAGTGCCAGTGAGACCAACCTGCACCGCTGGTCTAACCAATAAGACATGGTGAAGCAGTGAATCAGTACTGCAAAAGAAAGATGCTTGACTGCACATCTGTTTTCTAATGTTTTGGTATTGTAATTGGTGTGTTATTATGGACAATGGGTCATTTTCTGCTGAAGTCAAGCTTTACATTATGTAAACAGTTTGGCAATGCGGCTTTAATTAAGATTGTGGAAGGAGAAAGACGTAAGAGAGAAAAGCAGAGATAATGTCCTGTGTTTTATCCTTGAATACGTCTGTCCAGCCTGTTGTTTAGTCTAAAATCTGCCGATTTCTCTTCAGTGCTATAATCACAGAGCTCACAGCAAACAATAACCGGTTTTCTCTGCCATCACGTGGTCTACCATGGCTGATATTTGTTATTGTTGTGTTTTGTGAACATGAGAATTTTGAGATAAATTGGTCATGCTTTAAACTTATCACCTCAAGGTCCTGAAATAAACAACCACACTGCAAAAAACTGACTTTTTTGACAAAAACAAACAAACAAACATAATTTAAGTGATTTGTGCTTAAAACAAGCAAAAAAAAAATGCCAGTGGGGCAAGAAAAAAGTGAACTTTTTTCTTAAACACTTAATTAAAGGAACACGCCCAGATTTTGGGAATTTAGCTTATTCACCGTATCCCCCAAAGTTAGATAAGTCCATACATACCTTCCTCATCTCCGTGCGTCCCGTAACTCTGTCTGACGCAGCCCCCGCTAGCTTAGCTTAGCACAAAGTCTGGAAGTGAATGGCTCCAGCTAGCAAACTGCTCCCAATAAGTGACAAAATAACGCGAACATTTTCCTATTTATATGTTGTGATTTGTATAGTCACACCGTGTACAAATAACAAGGTGATATGAGACACAGCGATCTTTTAACAGTATACATACTGGGAACTATATTCTCAGAAGACGAAGCACTGCTACTTGAGCAGTTTGCTAGCTGAAGCCATTCACTTCCAAACTTTGTGCTAAGCTAAGCTAGCGGGGGCTGCGTCAGACAGAGTTACAGCACGCACGGAGATGAGAAAGGTATGTATGGACTTATCTAACTCTGGGGGATACGGTGAATAAGCTAAATTCCCAAAATCTGGGCGTGTTCCTTTAAGGAAATACTTTTTTTTACACCTTTGGCAGATTTTTTGTGCTTGTTTTATGCACAAATTCATTTAAGTTGTATATGTTTATATTAGACTTATTTTCTTAGGTAATTTTTCTCATCAAGAAAATACATCTTGTTTTAATTTTCAGTACAATTTTTAAGATATTACTGAAAACAAGACAAAAATACTAAGTAAGAAAGTCATTTTTTGCAGTGCAATTCTGAAGGCGTAAGGACAGAAAAATTCAGTAGAGATCAAAGTAACACAAAAGTGTTAACTTTAGATACAAGTCCTTTAAGATTATCTGGATTCATGCATTTGGCAGAGACTTCTATCCAAAGTGACTTAAAGTGCAACAAATGTATACATTTTGATCAGTATGTGCATTCCTTGGGAATCAAACACATGATCTTAGGACTGTTAATGCAATGCTTTTCCAATTGAGCTATATGAAGTGCCTGAAGCATTTGATGAAAGAAACATCAGCAATGGGTAAGGAGAAAAGTTTAGTTATGCATAAAAAATATGCATATTTAGTTAAGCAAATACATGACATAGTTCAACTGGTGGAGCATTCCTTTGGCAGTGCGAAAGGTCAAAGGTTTGAATGCCAGAGAGCACACATGATAAAATCTAAAGCTTTTAAGTTGCTTTGCCAAATGCATAAATGCAGATACTTGGGTTGACAGACATGTATGAATATTAAATATTTAGACAACTTCACTTATATGTTGCTATCAGAGATGAATGTCGATATGTGAAGAGACTTTCAATCAGCATAACAAAAAAATTATCTGAAATTTTTTGCCAGTATAATTTTAGTTGAACATGGCCATGATTTTAGTTTTCAAACACAATGCTGGTCAAGCTTTGCTCATGCTGTGTAAGTTTATTCACAGAGCTGAATATTAGCATGGTTTATGAACTTGACTGTTTATTAAAACAATACGATTATTGTTTCAGTCAATAATATCAATATCAGATCACAAGCACGGAAGAAACAGAGGCTGTTAAAAAATCAAACAGAGGAAGCACGCTGCAATACTTCATCTTCCTAAGAGCACAATAGACAGCTGGACCTGAGATCATCCTGAGCAGGAAACTGGGAGTCAATGTTCTTCTGTTCTGTCGAAACAGGAAAAGGGCGGATGCAGAGTCAGCTCCCGAGGGAGAGTCAAAAAATGGAGGGGTTTCACAGATTCAACACATTCAATGTAGATAAGTGATGCGTCATATAAGATCAATGGAGATATGGGTTACTGTTCATTTTTTGTTATAACCAAGTTTCGTAATTTTTCGATGTAACCAAGCGTTCATGGTTCGAGGATTGCATGTTGCACCTGGTCAATGAAATGAAAAATAAATTGAACCTATTATTAGACACATGTGATGATACAGCACATGACTGACAGATGATCAAGTCAGCACAGGAAAGGATTTCAGTGAAAAATGCTTTGCACAATCTGTCCTGACCCCTGTGTCGGCTCTCCTACATGTGGGATGGCTGTCACAGTCACATTCCTTTCTCTGTCCTGCCATTGCAAAATCCTCTTTCACACTTACGGTTTTGTTAACAGGATCGAAAGAGGACAGCATGGTTTTGTAAATGACCTGATTTTGGCCTGCAACCCTGAAATTGACACATGCATCTCCCCTAGAGGTTATCTTGAGGTAAAAATGTCGTGTGAAAAAGCAGACACCTACTGTAATGTGCTTTTCTCACCGGCCTTATCAATAGAGAAAGTGAAAGAGACTGATAAAAGATAAGATTGCTGTACTCTGGTAAACTAAACTAAACTAGACCAACTAAAAAATACCCTTTTTATCCAAAGCGACCTACCAAGGTGAATTGTTTGTCAGTATATTTGTTCCCAGGATCAAACCCATGACCTATTAATGGCAGTAAACATTGCACAAAACTTCATAATCACTATTATGCTTTAAAAATAAAGCAAAACAGTGTTACAGTGATTTTACCAAATGGGGCATCCTTGAAGCGTTGTCTTTTATCAAACAACAACAATATCATACAGCCTAACTGATCTTATGGTTGGTGGATGAGCAGGAATGTTGTTTCAGGGCCCATGATGAAAAGCACAGACTCACACTTTCAGAAAAAAGGTGATGTCACTGGCATGGGTATGTACCAAAAGGTCCTAATATGTAGCATTTTATGTACCTTTGAGGTACCAATTTTATATGCTTGTCTGTTTTAGGTACAAATTGTACTTTTTGAAAAGGTACCGCTTCAGTAACAACTTTTGTACCTTATTGTACTCACCCAGCCCATGAATTTTAGCCCTGACCCTTTTATAAAGAATTAGCGATGCTCCGATCGATCGGCCGATGGATGATGCTTGCTATTCTTCTCAATGAAATACGGTGAAATGCCGCTACATCCAAAAGCCAGAGGGCGCTCTAGTGCAGAAACTCAAAATGCGCTGCAGACGAAGAACTATACACACGCAGCTGACACGCAGATCCAGGTAATGGCTTAAGGATATATTTATATTGCTGTTCTTCAAACCTTTTCACGTATTTTTATTATAATAAAGAATATGTATAATGATTATGTGTTGCTTTTTCAAATGCATATTATAAACGCCTCAAACTAACAGTGATTTCAGATCGATAAGGACTTACTGATCAAAAGTTGTAGTACATTAAATAGCTGTGAATAATTCATCCGCATTTATAGTAGCACCCCTATGTTTAATAAATTGTAACTGTTTGTATCCAGATTAACTGATTTTAAAATATTTAACATGTTTGGATCAACCACATTAAGTTACACAAGCAAACATTTTAGGGGTTACATCAGGTAAAAATAGTTTCTCATGGTGACAACTGAAATGTCATCATGTTAAACAGAGCAGACGTTTACATAAAGCAGCCTAAGGCATGCAGTCTTTGAAAAATTTGGAACAGTGAGTATGAAAAATATTTGCACATTTTGGTGTCAACTGAAATGAATAATGACGCCATTAAGAGAAATGAACAGGCAAACTGCATGCATTAACATCCAGCAAAATATCTAGTACAACTTTAAGAAACTTTAATCCAGCTTTCAAATAAGAAATACGTTTAAATCATCTATGCTTAAAAATGTCAACATCAAGTGAATTGTGTACTGTTCACATGTGCTGAACTAAACACAGGAAAAAATTTTATTTTAGGGCCGACGCATGCAAATGCTTTTGATCTTTTGTGGGTGTACATTGCGTTCCCTTTCTCACCACAAAGGCACATCGTGTACATTAGCTCATGGGAAGAGGAAGTAACACATATTCATAAAACATGTGCTCACAGCACTTTTTTAGCACATGCATGTATGTAACTCACTAAACAACTAACTAACTAAAAAACTGCACAATTAGTTCTTTGAAAATCATTGATGCCAGTCATAAGTTACAACACACTGACACATATTTTTAGGATCCTCTAAGCTTGTTGACAGGGTGAATGAGTGGAAAATATATGGGTGCTGTACACATAGACCCCTTCAGTTGTGCACTTTAGCACTTTTGTCACTTCATGAGAAACAAACTTTACGTGTTGATATGTATCACAGATGTGTGTGTTGCTTGTGTAACAATATGATTAATCTAACTCAAAACCAAAAAGTTATTGTTCCCCGCATTTTTTAAATTTTCAGAAGAATCATGTACAGGGTCACATTTTAATAAATGCAGGGCCAATGAAAAGCCACAGCCATATAGTCAACAATAATCAATAATCCTGACACTACGATCCATAACCTTCCCATTCATTTACAAAATGACTCTCAAGACATGATCACACTGGTACTCCCCAAACATATTCCAGGTTTATGGGAATGTTCAATAGGTCTGGGGTGGTTTTATCTTAATAAAAGCAATCAAATGCAAAGCTTGAGGCTTTAGGGTATTCATGTTGAATAAATTTACGCTTATTAGATTTATGCCAAATGTGTATTTACCTACTTCACCTTTGTCATAAGACTGCAATGAGCAATACACCATGTTTGTTTATTCAACAGCCAGTCACATGCTAGCACAAAAACCTTTTCATAACATGTATGCACGTCTGTACTTTCGGTCACCTTACAGGTAAATATTAACTTGCATTTCACGCCCTTGCTGGTCACATTGTTCAACGTGTTTTCTCAGACCCTATGGAAAATGCCATATGCAGGTTCTGCATTAATGCAGACAGCTGACCGTTTGAGGTGGTACGTGCTGCAGTGCATGCAGAATCTAAGCAGGTCTTGCTTAAGACCCTTATCAAATGATGCAATGTTTAATGATAATACAGTCAGAAATCCACTTGCAACACAATTAAATAAATTTAACACTGTGCGTGTGCATTCTCGCACAAAAGCACAGATTTTGGTTTGTACCTTGAAATTCTTAATTTCTGAATCTGATAAAGCGTGGGAAAATATCTGGTGTATCACTTGGGATATGTATTAACTGAGAAACTGATACTTAACTTGTGTTAGCTTCGATCTGCCAAACACACAAAGCTCAAACAACATAAATCTGACACTGAGGAATGAGACGGTAAAACAGGACGGATGGCTAGACTTGTTTATGCTATATATGGCAGGCTGCACGTCCGCCAGATCTTAAAGTAGCCAAGGGCCTGCATTAGTTCCCTTATAGCAAATACATACACAATTCACTTTGCTTAAAGTGGTTGCCAAATGCAAAAAGGTTCAAACTTTTATTCATTTAAGTTCATTACTTTGAGAGAAACAAACATGACTGATATTTTAAAGCAAAAAAATGCAGCATGAAGTTAAAACTTGGCTTTGCAAGAAAATTCAACCTACTATTGAAGTTTTGACCTATGGTAAGTTGACATAATACAATTATATAAATATATATATATGAAACTTTTAGTAAACTGTATTAAAACTATGCATGCAATGCTATGCTTAGAGATGTCAAAAAAACTTTCAAAATCTCAGCATGTGTGCAAGTCCTACACTGAAGGGAAAGCTCGCCACCTGCTGGATATAATCATAATCTTTTAACACATTTGCACACAGACTAGAAACTGTCATATATACTCATACAATTGTAATTTTTATTTCAAGTTTTTATCAGGTGTAAACAAAAAATGCACTCATATGCATATTTAAATGTTATAGTGTCCTCACGTTTACAACAAAAGGGAATAATGACTCCACTTTAAGCTGATCCACTTGAATATAACAACAATTTCAGCCAATAACCTTTCAAAAGTTACAATAATAATAATAATATTGATATAAAAGTGCAGTGTGAGATTGTCTCAGTGGTTTCAGAAATATAACCTCATGCAAGCGGAAAAGCAGCTGTATGTATATTCACTATTATTGCTTAGTATAGTATATAGCAGCCAGTTTAGAAATGACAGTAAAGTCTTAGTAGCAGCGCTGGCTGTCTTTTACTTAATACAGTGGATAATGAAATAACAATTTAGTTACTTATTCATTATTCATGAACCACATTCATACTGAGCAATGATAGCTTGATTTAAGACACTTCTTGATCAAATATTTCTGTAAAATTAACACCAGATGTAGCACTCCAGAACTCACTAGATTAAAAATGTTATTAAAATTAAATTCAATAAAACATGCTAGTAAACAGCTTCATCCATATTGTCATCACTATCTCCTCCGAACTCTTCTCCATTGTCAAAGTAAGACATGATGTAGTCTGTTTCCTAAAACACAGCAGATTAAAAATGCTTTAACGTTCCTTTTGATCGCCTTTATCACCACAAAAGAGAGTAGGGTAAATTAAATGATAAGGATAGTTTTAATAAAAAATATTTTTTCTTACATCTTCAAGTTCTTCTTCCTCATAGTCTTCATCCACATCTGGCTCATCTTCCTCATTTTCCTCTTTTTTCTTCTTCTCCTCCTCCTCCTCTTCCTCAGAATGCTGCTCTTGCTCTTTTTTCTCAAGTGTCTGTAAATCATTTCAAAATATTATTACTTTGCTACTTGTAAACATGGCTTCGTGCACAATGCTTATTGTTGGCTCTTAGGTCTTAATTTTAAGTTGCATTGGAAAACAAATCTCTGCTAAATGAATCAATTTAAATTTACTACTAAAATGTATTGCAAGATGAAATAGCAGCAATAAAAACCGGTTATAAGGAATAATAAAAATTAAGAGATTAGTAGAGTTGAGATATTAGACAAACCATACACTGTAAACAAATTGCTGTAATTATGCAGCTGGTTGCCAGTAACTTAGTGTAGAAGATAAAGACTGAAAATGTTTCATGTTCATTTAACTTCGAACAAACTGTTGCTAGTAAATAACATAAATGTAAAATATAAAGTAAGTTACAGTAATACCCAGTAATACTGTAATTTTTACAGATTTACAGAATTTTTTTACAGTGTGATTTTGAGTAAGAGTAATTTCAAACATTTAGGGGCGGTTTCCTTGACAGGGATTAGGCTATTCCTAGACTAAAATAAATGTAAGAGCTGTCCAAACTGAAAACAACTACACTGACATATCTTAAAATACACCAGTGCCCTTTGTTTTGCCTCCAAATGCACACAAGTAATGTTTATTTTGGGGATTTTTGCCTGGATTTGGCCTACCCAATTTCAAAAGCTTCCCATACCCACATGCAGAGGTGCACATACAAAAGTTTGGTATCATTTTACAGGAAACCCTTTGAAATTACATAAAACACTGTTAAAAGTGCTAAACATGGTTGTATGTGTTGTCAGTTCTCTAATAAGCACAAAAATAAATAGGCGCTTTTTGATGTTTTTTTTCTAAAGTCTGTATTTAAAAGTGTATAACTCTGGCCCTGAGTGGTAACGAAACTTCCAGACAGTTTTGTTTGATTCCAGCAATTGCCAGCTTACAGAGGAAAAATGAATTTTTTCTCTATCATAATAAATGCAAAAGTTATTTTACTCCAACTGATGGGAGGACTAATACGCTTATGGTGTACAATTTCTGCCAAAAAACATTTGAAGTGCTCCCATAACCACATACAGTGGAATAAATGCAATATCTTTATATCATTTTGCAAAAATCCCTTTGAAGATACATAAAAAGCTGTTGTTTGTGACAAATAGTGTTATTTATGTGGTTTTTCATATGCTAAAACACCAAATTTTCTTTTTTTATGTTGTAAATACTATCTTTGATAGTGTATAACTCTGGTTCTGGGTGGTCTAGCAGACTGCAGACAGTTCTGGTTGTTACCAGCAGCAGACAGTAAACACCCAAAAAAAGAATGAACTCTTTAGCATGTTGCATTCAAAAGTTATTCTCATTTTACTGAAGTGTGCGAAAATAAATGTTTCATATAAATATTAATTTTTTGTTTTCCACATATAATAAATTGCAAGGGATTAATTATGCACACAACCAAAGAAAATGCTGTGAATGGACTCATTTTTTAGAGTAGGACCTAAAATAAAAGATGGTGTATCATTTGTGGCTATCTGTGCTATCTGAGGCAGTCCACACTCAAGTTTCCCATATGTTTACAAAAGACAATTTTTTACCTCATTATTCATTCGATGATTGTTAGATAGGTGATGATAATAGGACAAAAATAACGCTGCAGACTTATTCCTGAGACTGAGAGCTTTCATTTGATATAAGACTTGCCCATGTTTGTAATACTTGAAAAACATGAAATATATGAATATTAAAAGATATTAAAAAATATCGGGGGGGTGATGGTGTAAATTAATTGTAAATAACTTTCTTACAGTAAAAGATATGTCAAAGTGATGCATATCTGCAGAAAGTAGAGAGTCTAAGCTTTCAAACAGTATCTCATATGTGGTACTGGGTCCATGACAGACCATTACAAATTACAGGAATATTTTATATTAAGTCAAAATAAGATAATTCTGGACCCGGTACAGGGTCCACAGAGTTAAAGAAGTTAAGGTATCTTTGTTAAAACTAGATATATTTCCCAATTAAACTAATCCCTGTCCGGGAAACCACCCCTAACAGTTTATTTTAACCCACACTATTTAGTATTTTCACCACTAGAGGTCGCTGTTACACAATAACAATAACAAATGCGAAGCTTAATGTTACGAAAGAGACTAACCGTGTTTACAGATGAGGTCATTATTAAAAACAGGATTTTTTTCTAGATTTACAAATCCTTGAGAACGTAATTACTAATAATTAAACATTTCACACTGTGAAAGTGGTTTTTGGAAATTTTATTACAAAAATTTTACATATTGTTACTTTAAATGTCTGTATTATTAACTATATTACCGCAGATGTTTTGATTAATATATTTGAATGTCAAAGTGCACTAAATATTTAAAATATTATCTGACATAAATTTAATCTCGGAGAAACGTGTGTATCACAATAAATCAAATAAGCATGGTTTTTATGAAATCTCACCTCTAGTTTTTTAAGAACCTCTTCTTTGCCCACAGCTTTTTTGGGTTTTTGCTTGAGTTGTGGTGTGGCACCTATGAGCAACAGCATTATAATTTAACATATAGGATCAATAGCACATTTCAACTGGCATTTGCATTATTATCAAGACAATACGCAATGATAAACGTTTCTCTCACTTGTTTTCAGAGGTTTCCGAACTTTAATGCAAAGTTCTTTGGGCATGCGACTCCAGTCTAGAAATAAAGTAAAAAACTTAAAACATTTGTTTCGAATCCTTGATCCATTGAGAGTTTATTTGCATTTCAGTTGCTTACCTGGACTCCATTCAATGGTGTTGTTTTTTGGTTCACTTTTTTGGTATTTATCAGAGTACCGAGCCACATCTAGATAAAAAAACGAGCAAAAGAGCTGTTAAAGGCTGATTTATAACAAACCATGTCAGATGGGTCTTCAATTGCCTTTGAATATTTCAGTCGACTCCCACACTTCAAATGCAAATTTAGACAGTATGGAAATCTGTCATTGCTTTTGTGCTCAAAATGGCCCACTCTATTTGCATGACGTAGATCCCTCCCCCCAATCTTTCTCAGTCTCACCTTTCTTTGTTTTGGCTGCTCTGATGTGGAAGGGCAGATTCTTACTGGAGGCTCTCAGCTCCTGTTTAAGAGCGAGCATATACTCCACCTCTTCACCTGTATGAAGAGGCACTGGCCTAAACTGCATCGGCTAAAATCACAGAAACAAATGTCACATATATATACTTTAAAATAATGTAAAGAGTAAAGAATATGAAGCCTTGCATTACTACATGATATGACTAGGGTAGCAGGGAGAGTTATTATTTTAACTAAATAAATACATACTAGGACACACCAACATGTGCATACACATACTGTATTATTTACTTAAATTGGCTTGTTATTTGACATGGCACTTATTTTGGGAAAATATAGCACAATAAATGTGTAATATCAATGGGAAAGACAGTGTAATGACTGTTGAATTACTCTTACAGGAAACTTACAGGAAAAAGTGGAGAAGGTGTTTGTGTGGATGTGGGTAAAGATTCTCCTCTCCCGAAACCCAGTGAGTCCACATTAAAAGTAAACTGGTTTCTTCCTCGACCTCTGCCTGCCATAGTCTGCAGACATAAGAATCAGAATATGTGTAATAACAGACCATTATTAAATTACTCTTATGAAGAGTTTGACCCTAGCCAGACATTAATAAGAAAAAAGTGATTCTTAAAATCACAAAACCTCAAGTGCAGATAAATACACATTACTGTATAATTAATACAGATAAACATAGAAAGATGTCAGCTATACTGAATAATAGTGATAATAAAATGATCTTTCTGAAATATGTTACAAATAAATATTTATATTGCATGATTAACAAATACTTATAAAATAAATTAATTAAAAGTTGTGATTGACCATAACAAGGATGAGTAGACCATGTTATTTTAAGCAATTATTTTAAAATTAGGCAATGAACAGCTTACCTTTTAATGTGCTTCGCGCTCGTAAGACCAAAATGATCGAGTCACTCGGCTGCACTACTTGCTTGAACACGTGGGTAACTGTGTTTACATCCGGCACATGTACACGATAGGTCCGCCTCAGTTTACTCTCCCTGCAGAAACATACTTCATATGAAAAGTTCCTACACATGTGGTATTTATTACATTGGTATTACAATTGTTATTAAGGTATTACAATACAAACAAGCTGTATTATATAGTTGTAACATGTAAATAAGTTATATGGCATAAAGTTATTAATAGAGGGGGTTTGCATGAATACTTAACAGAGATGTTGAGGGCCATTGGTTTGTATTGTTAGTTAGAATACCGGTTCTTGAAATAAATAGTTTTAAATCAAGTCAAGCTGCTTTATTGTCATTTCAACCATATATTGCAGTGCAGTACACAGTAAAATGAGACGGACGTTTCTCCAGGACCACAGGCTACATACAAGACACTGAACAACACAGAGTTAGGAATAAAAAGTAAAAATTATTTACCACGTTTTGTTTCTGTGTTGCTTTTTATTTCTTTTTATTTATATAATTTATTTTCTGAAATTTGTGCGCCTTGCTTTTTTTTTACCGTGTAACAAGTATTATGTACTTCATTAACCCTTTATTACTACACAACCAAACACTCCCATCTAGTGTTCAGTTCCTGTAATAACATGACCGGACGATATCCACAACGATATCAGTTTTCCACAACACAAAGTTCAATTTTCACTTATAATGATCAGTATTTAGTCATTTAAAACATGTGAAGGATTATTATGTTCTTTGCTTTTTGTTA
This sequence comes from Paramisgurnus dabryanus, assembly GCF_030506205.2. NCBI lineage: Eukaryota > Metazoa > Chordata > Actinopteri > Cypriniformes > Cobitidae > Paramisgurnus > Paramisgurnus dabryanus. Next base: position 23,293,325 of record NC_133355.1, on the reverse strand, counting down.
ACTATTTAATGACTATTAATTACTATTCATGAAAGGTATTTTTGCACTTTTACTTTACAAATACATGCATTAAAGGCACATATATATTTCTTAACCTCTTAAACCTAACCTGACAGAAAAACTTCTGTAAAAACATATAAATATATTAGGGCTGGGCATAGATTAATCTAGATTAATCTCATACAAAATAAAAGTCTTTTTTGTATAACATATCAGTTTGTGCTGTGTGTAATTATTATGTATATATAAATACACACACATTCATGTATGTATTTAAGAAACATTTACATGTGTATATATATTTATTTATATTTTTATATATTCTATATTATATATATATAAAAGATATATAAATAAAACATTTCCTAAATGTATATATATGTATGTTTGTGTGTATCTTTAAATATAATATTTACATACAGCACAAACTCATATATTATGCAAATTTTTATTTTTTTATTTTGCATGAGATTAATCTAGATTAATCTATGCCCAGCCCTAATATATATATTTTTTTTAATCACAAATTCGTAGGATAACAATTTACAAATTTGTGATTAAAAAATATTTATTTAGAAAAATGTTATGTTTAGACCAAAGAGACTATATAATTATATTTGCACCGATAGCACGACTGAAAACTAGTGGGAATTCATCGCTGAGTCCAGGGAGTGCATTTCTAGGGTTTGGATTGAGGTTCAGTTGAAAATATAGAGAATCTCCATCCTTGATCCAAATAATAGCATTTAAACTCTGCTACTGAATAAATGCAAAAAATGTCACAAACTGGGAATTTCTGTCATTTCCACAACTGCCCATGCATACGTAACCTGTTATGAGGACTTAAGAAGTATATCATTCTAAAATTAGTTACAAAGTACCTGTTTGTTCAATGTTTCCATGGCAACACATCCTGTGGAGTTAGGTTAGATGTATATTCCTCTTGGTAGGGTGCAGCACACCATTGTCATAGGCATTAACCCCTAGCCAAATATATCCGACTTATACTGTTTGACGCAATGAATATTTCAGGGTGGTGTATGACTATAGCTCAAACAAACTGGCTTTTATTCTACTTCATGAATCACAGTGAAGAACAAAAAAATAATGAAATATGAATCATCACTCATTACATCTTTCAGTGTTTTGCCTATGCGATCCCATAAAGCCACACCCTCATCCAGGATGGATTGATAGGTGACCTCCAGATATAAAGTGATCAAATAAAACACTGCACTACATTCACCACCACAAGAGCCTGAAGTGACTGCACCATTTCTCCAGAAGATCATCATCATCCAGAGGAATTCTACTTCATTCAGTGAATTTTGATACAAGATTTGGGTCACATTTTTAGGATGGGTCGGAGTGTGATACTGTGCACCGGTGCAGCGCTATGCATTCTGCTGTTTGCAGCAACTACAACAAGTAAGTAAATTCACAGAGCAAAATATGAATTAGTATGAATTTATGAATTTAATAATGGCTCCCTTAGTTATCGATAGTTGGGAAGAGAGCTCCAGCTGCATATTTGCTTAATGCAAAATTTGGATGTGTCTGTAGAACAGGTTTTAAAATATAAAAATGACAAATTTAACATGTGTGACCTTGTCTGAGAAATCTAAAGTCTTGTAATTTAATTTGGAGCATTAAAGTTTGATTTTAATTGTTGATTTCAATCATTGACATCGTCTTATTCAGTCAGTATTAAAGATATCAAGATTTTTATTTCACAGAATGTTCTTCACATTATGTAGAATGATTTTATGTAGAAATACTAACTTTCAGTGGCATAAAATGTTAAATAAAAGGTGCTACACAATGCCAAAGAATAATTTTTTTTGGCTATATGGTTTAATAAAGAACTTTTACCATCTAAAGAACAGTTTTCACAAAAAAAAATTCTTTGTAATGAAAAATGAAAAATTACTATAAAGGTATGAAAAAAAATTTTCTTTTAGAAAAACTTTAATTGAAATGTTCCTAAAAAATATTTTATCTTATCCCTGCTTAACTTTCTGTAGCACCTTTATGGGATTGATGGAGTTATTCACATGGCAGTAAGTAACTGATGCTAAAATAAAATCTGTCACTGAATCTTCTAGGTGCTCAGCCCATCAGTATTTATCAAATTCTTCAACTAATCCAGTCTGCCCCGAAGAGCTACCCCTCACCTGTTTACGCCTTTAATCTCTGCATGGAGATCACCAACCGAGTCTTCAATGATTCCCTTTACAACCCGGCCACTGCAGAGTACAAGAAGATGTATAATGAAGTTTCTGGAGCTGTAAGTGTTTGCATTGAATGCCACCAGTTGCACTGACCAATACGTAAAGAAATAATTGACGACAAGCCATTGAATTATTCGATAATAATGCACACCCAATGTGGTAATGCTTAAAGGTTATTTTAAGACATTTGAAAGGTTATGTGTGCGTACATTTCTCACCAATCAGCATTCAACAGCCCCGTGGTATAATGACATATACTAGCAACTATAAACAAATTTTGATTTTACATTGATTTCACTTTCAATCTTTGGCATGGTCTTCAAGATATCAAGGTTAAATTTTCACTGATAGTTCACAGATATCATAACATGCCAGCTTTAGGTTTACACACAATAAAAACAATTACTTTAGCTTTTACAGACTGGGTCGCATATAACAACCATAGCATGCTTATAAAAAGAGTTAAAATGTAACTTAATTTGTGACCACAATTTTAAATTATGTATAAATATTGAAATCTAAATATTGAGAAAATCGCCTTTAAAGTTGTCCAAATTATAATGCATTAAATATTTTTTATATATATATTTACGGTATAGAAAATATACTAATTATCTTCAAGGAACATTTTCTTTATAATATATCCTAATTATTTTTTTCATAAATGTATTTTTGGCTGGTTTTGTGGTCCAGGGTCACATTTAATAAATCTTCATGTTTCTTTCACAACTTATGGCATTTCATGACAGTACACTGCAAAAACTTTCTTAGTATTTTTATCTTGTTTTCAGTAAAAATATCTAAATTCTTAAATTAAGATGCTTTTTCTTGATGAGCAAAATGACCCAAGAAAATAAGTCTTGTTTTTAGACCATTTTTTGGATTTTGTGCATAAAACAAGCAAAAAAAATCTGCCACTGGGGTAAGCAAAAAATCTTGAACATTTTTTTAAACACAAAATTCAAGAAAAATTCAAGAAAAAATTGCTTACCCCATTGGCAGATTTTTTGTCTTGTTTTATGCACAAAATCACTTAAATTTGATATTTTTGTTATAAAACTAGACATATTTTCTTGGGTCATTTTGCTCATCAAGAAAAAGCACCTTAATTTAAGAATTTAGATATTTTTACTGAAAACAAGACAAAAATACTAAGAACATTTTTTCTTGAAAATCTTTGCAGTGTATGTCTTTAAATGCTAAAAAGATAAATAATAATAGATTAAGCTATATCTTTAATACATGCATATTTCTAAACATGGCCTTGTTATTTTTACAGCTGAACATCATATATAACTGCTCTATCTGTCCCACAAAAGAAACCTATAGAGGGGTAACATCAATAAAGTTCAGGTAAACCTGACAGATTTTAAATCTTTTGCTAATATTGTTTATTTGAAGATATAAATCATTTTAATACACTGTTTATTACAGAATGTCATGCACATGTCAGCTATTTACCAGCTTTGTCTTTCTTGTCTTACCCCAGTAAAGGGTCTGTGGTCGCAAACTGTACCATATCGTTCCAGACGATTTTCATCAACAACGTTGTGATCAAATATTTGTTCCTGAAAGCCATCGAAAACAATTTTCACCCAAATGGTCTTGTAATCAACAAAGATTTTACTAATGGTGAGTACCGTCCATAACATTTGTGAAACCGAAGTACATTTTAAAGTACTTAAACCATAACATGATTTGTCTCATGCAGAAACGGTCACACCTATCTGGCACTTTACAAAGGCCACAACTCCAATGACAAGAGTGACCTCCTCTATAGTCAAAGCCTCAGGTGGGTTTAGCATGAATACATTACAACTTAGGCCTAATAATTCATAGGATTACTGCTTTATCACCACTAATTACTTATCCAACGTTTCACCTAACCTCAGGATTGTTAGTGCAGAACACCACAGTCAAACCTAAAAATGAGACACAGCCTGCTATCCTTCCCACCTTCCTGGGTTCAGTGGTAAATCCCTTTTACAGAGGAGTTCCTGGTTGGGCCATTGCTTTGCTGGTGTTGGCATGTGTCACCCTGCTACTCATCTTCATCCTTATACTACTGGTATAAATAAACTTTATACCTATATCATTCATTACATAAAGAGCTGTTCAACATCCCATGCCCAGCTCATAAAAATACACTTACACTGAAAAATGTAATTTATTATGGTGTACAGATGTCTTTCCACATCAGGCTGATACAGGAGACTTTGCTAGCATTACAGTAGCATTGAGTGTTCCTGTAAAGTTGTGATTATACTAATCATCTGCCAAATGCATAAATGTACTTGATAAATGTATTATGTCATGTAAAATCTCCATTCCATCCGCAGTTATGCTTTTGGTGCTGTACGAAGAGAAACAAAAAGGATGAGACTGAGCATGCACCGTACGAGCGAACGTCTTTCAAAGAACATCTTACCCCATACAATCCACAAGCACCGCAGCACAACCAAACCTACCCTGTCTTGGTAAGAACACATCTATACTATTTATGTCTATAGACTGAAATGAATGATCATCACTTTGTCTGTCTGGAAAATTTAGGGTTATTTATTACGAGATATTTTAATAATGTACGGTTACTACGGATACATACTACTGATTAACAAGATGATTTAAATAATATATAGTAGTATATATAAAACTAAAAGAGAGTGAATATGATAGAATAGCTCAACTATGACTTTTCAAAATATTTCAAAGTATTCCAAACATAACTTATAATGTTTAAGCTTTATTTAACACAGGCAGTTAACTGTTATTACAGGTTCTTTTTTAATAAAGGCTGTGTCTTTTCTATGGCAGGCAGATCCAGAGTTTATAAAGAATGGCAACCGCTCGGAGATGTATGTGGTGAATCCACAGAGATGATGAACACAATTGTAAGAGAGGTAAAAGATAACACATCTGATAACATCTGGACTTTAAAGACCTGAGGAAATACATTATAGGCACAAACTTACACATCATAGATAACACAGACAGACAGTACAATGTCAAAAACTATATTTATTAAATACGAATACATTCACATTCACAGGTAAAACTAACCGCTTTACAAATAATGGTGGCTTACAGGGTATACTTACACATAGTGATGATTTATTTAATTTAAACAAAGAGACCAGCAGAGCACTATGCCCATCCATTTATTATATAAACTGGGTTAAAGAAAAATAAGCAAAGGTCATTCAATGAACTGACTATTGTGACCATTATACTCATTTATAGTGGCAGGCAGCACAAAGATGGGATTTACTAAAGCTTAAAGATTAAACAATGTATAAAGTTCTTGCAAATAAATGATTCATTTGTTAATACATTGACAAACAATGGATGGCATTGATGTATGACTTTGCCGGGAATATTTGTCTTATTTATTATCTTAAATATTTATTAGTATTATTTCTTAAAATATTCAATACAATTATGTTAGATTAATTGACATTGAAAAATATTTGCTGACATATGAATCAAAAAATCCTTTATACATTATAATGACATTAAGGAATAAAGCTGAGGGAAAACAAACCAAACACAACCCTCACATTTATGTAACTGTTTGTATAAGATAGTTTACATTACTATATATGTTAATCTTATTATATGTGATAATGTAATAAAATAATCTTCATCGGCATCTGTGACTGTAGTAAGATGTAAACATTTACATTTTAAGAAAGAGAAAACTTTATATTGTTAATACCTGTTATTTAAAATATGTTAATATTGACATATACAGTACAAATAACATTATCATCTTTTCAGAATCCGGACACATAAAGATCTTGTGATGTAAAAGATTTCTCTTGTGGAAAACACTGAAGACTTCAATAAAGATCATAATGATGTCATCATTACCATGTGTTATATAAGTATTATACTCATCTTTTTCAATGAGATTGCTGGTTTTAATGTATTTATTTCTGAATTATTTATAAAGCACAAATAAGGGGACATTGGGCTTTTTTGCATATATTATTCTGGTTCATTGTCAACAAGCCTCAATTTAGGCTAAAAACATCTGCTGAATGACCAGACTGAAGTTTTGAAAGATTTTATTTTTGATAGTGTATGCGGTGGTATGTTTTTCTCATGACTGCAGGGTCAATATTATGCAAACATATTTTCATCTTTATTACATTTGTGTTGTCATTTATAGTTCATGTGGGAACAACTCTTATTATTACACTACAAAACAAAATTAAATCTGTAGACATCAAAGCAAATCTGAATAAACTGCATGGTTAAAATAATACGCTTGAAATGTTTCTCTCTTAATAAAATATGAGTTACAGCAATAAAACTGCAAATTAACTTTGTCATATTTACTTTGTCTAGAACACAGTTGCAGTGTTTCTAACATCTACATTAAATTACACGTTAAACCTAGTAAATGTGTAGCTATTTTTAAAGATCAAGATTCTAACGCATACACTAGTGCTATCTTTCTCTTGTAGTCTGTAAATCTGAAGTATCTGCTAAATAATTAGCTTGCTAAGTGCTTTTTAATTCTTAAGCAAGTAGGGAAACTTTAAATTCATCATGAGAGTTATTGTAAGCTAAAATAAAATAGAGTACAAAATGTAATATTTTAACTTTGAAGCTAAAGTCTCTTCAGTACATTCCCAGTATCCATTTGCAATGCTAACAGGATTACCTGTCCATGTTACAAACAGGCATATAGGCTTTTTTTCTCACCTAACCAACTCAAGTTTTATGTCCTTATTAAATGTCAACATGCAAAACTCTATTTGACCCTCTATTTGGTAAAAAGAAGAAATGGTAGTGAAGTTATTAACCTATCTATCTTGGTGTGTTTATTTCCACTGTTATCACACGGCTCTCTGGCTGCTTCCCGCTCATGAGAATCTCCTACTACTTATATGTTCAATGTATCACTTTTCTCATGCCAACATTAACATAACCAGCTGGTTCAGAACAATTCAAATCAATATTTTGTGCCCATTGCAATGTTTAACAAATGCATCAAAACAAAATTAGACAGGTGCACCCCAACGGAAAAATCACATCAATATAACTAAATCCCTGGTCAGAGCCTGACTCCAAGTGTGTGGTGATAATATGGAGGGCGTGGTGAGCTTGAACCTAATTTATAGTAAAGCAGAACTCAAGTCAATAAAAAAAGAGAGATCAATAAAAACTGGCAATCTTATTGGGATAATGAACAAAAAGGAAGACATTTATATTCAATACAACCAATTGCAGGAAGAGGAAGGAGTTTGAGGGGGAGAAGGAAGGAAGACTGTATTATATCAAGATTAAGACTTGGCCATTCAGGTCTTAATTCAACAATGCGTGTAATAGGAAAACATCAGGAAACAGTGGAACATGTGCTTATTAAATGCAATAGATACATAGAGGAAAGGACTAAACTAATAGAAGAATTTAAGAAGAAAGGTGTACAACAATTAACACTAAAGAAGCTTCTGGATCTAGAGGAAGGGGATAGTTTATTAATTAAATTCTTAAATAGTACTAATTTAATAAATAGAATATAGATATTATTATTATTATTTATCCTCTCTGGACTATGACGGACTTGAGCTGTAGATGGAGGAGCTGGAACACGCAGCAACATCGATTGCTGGGATTAGTGTCTCTGATCCATTACCCAGTAGATGGCGGTAATGCTCTTTTAAGAATGCGAGCCGCCAATAAGCTCAAAGAAGAAGAAGAAGAATGAGGTATTTTCAACTGCAGTAGCCACCGTTCAACCTGAAGAGGGCAGCACTCAGACGTTTACACCATTGAAACACTTTATATCCAAATGTCAAAAAACTTACTAAAATTAATGAACAGCACTAATAAAGCATCACTCTTACAGATCATTAACTAAAAAAAAGTTGGTTTAGGGTTTAGTTACTCTTTAGTAGATCCTCCTTTAGCAGAGAAATAACAGACTCTAAACGCTTCCTATTTCCTGTAACGAGTATCTGGATAGATGAATGTATTTGTGACCCGTCAGGAAAACCAATGACACAAGTCGGCAGCAAAACTTTCGAGATAACGTTTTCCTGAGATTATAGGGTGCAGCGGGGGCTGGCGTCGTTGTCTGTGTGTATTTACATACTGGATAAGCGGCTTTTGATACTTTAGTTATGGCCCCGCCCCCAAGTGAACAGCGTGGCTACTTAAGCAGCCCTCTGTCCAGCTCTTTCTGATATCAACATTCAATGGAGAAGATGGACACCGCAGAAGCTGTCGCAGACGAGCTGAACCGTGGATGTTACGCCGAAAATGTTTTGAAGTACTTCTTCGACAAGCCGGATTCTTCTGAACAAGCGCTCACTGATTCTGAAGACGATCTGAGCGACGATGAAAGCGACATGATACGACTATATAATATCCCTAATCTACAACTGAGCGAAGATGATGAAGACCAAGACGAGGAAGAATGTATCGGGCTGGCGTCAGATGAGTTGGACCGTAAGATATCAGAGGCTATATCGGTAGTAACATTTGAAGGGAATGAAGACAGAGAAATGCAGAAAATCCGCAACTTTGACTGTAAATGCTACACGAGGAGAAAAGAGAAGCAGCTGGATGGGAGACAGTCCTGTAGCCAGAAGCTTTCTCCAGACATTATGTACAACATACGGCTGGATTCTTTAGCTGCGGAAAAAGAGTGGCAGGACATGCGAATTATTGGACATTTAGAAGCTAACAGACGCACAGTGCTAACTTCGGAAATGATAACATCAAAAAAGAAGGCACCGACGAAGAGGAAGTGTGCCCGAACTACTTATTTCATTGGAGGCATCGAGATCTGCAAGAATACTTTTGTGTTTCTTATGGGGTGAGTTTCCATAAACGATAAAGTTTGTCGTTTTGTGTTCATTCTAGTGCAATGGTTGTTAGCTAGCTCAGGACTGTGGTTTCGATTGCCAAAACCCCTATTGTTATTAGATGGATCAGGACTGTGGTTTCGATTGCCCCCATTACTATAATGTGCTTTTAGATGGCAATGTGAGCATCTGCTATTAATTTGAATAATGCTTGAATTGACTGATGTTAAAAGCCTGTTGGCATTCTTGAATTAAATTATGCTAACTAAATAAACTAAATTTAACTAACCAATGGTTTACTAACGTAATAGTAGGTGTATCAGATTAAATTCATAATTAAAAGTATGAAGTATCCGTAGCCATTAAATGTGCGTTATTAGTCAAAAAAAAAAAATGTAAGGATTTTTTTTAATCCTTAGACTTAAACCAGGTCTAACCATTAACTTTTGCAGTGAATTAAAAAGTATTGGTCATAAAATGTACTTCAATAAAGTATAATGACATATAATTGGCAAGACCATGATATTAAATTTTTCTTTCCTTTTCAGCATTGGGAGAGACACCCTGGCTGATATAGTCAAACACTATGAGGAGAATGGGGCAAGACCACGTTTGAGGAAGAAGAACTCCCTGCCACGTCCACCAGCCAGGTTCATCAAATCTGAGGACATCAACAGAGTTGTGGACTTCATAAAAAACTATGCAGAAGACAATGCCATCTTGCTGCCTGGCCAACAGCCTGGGCATAAGTATTGCCATGTGAAGTTGCTGCCAACTCATGTGTCCAAGGCTTCAGTGTGGCGTCTCTATGTGAAGTCTGCTAAGGAACTTGGTATGTGTAAACATTGATTTAGAATTGAGTGCTTATAATGTGAAGCCATTGCGTGTAACCATAAGCAATATCTGTTTTTCAGGTGAGCGTGCTGTTTGTAAAACCAGCTTCAAAGCACTGTGGAACCAACTTCTCCCACACATCAAAAGTTCCCGGCCGCGCACAGATCTTTGCTGGCAGTGCCAAAGCAATACCGAGCAGCTGATACAAAGTGCAAACCTCCCAGATGATAGAAAGTCTGAAGCGGTAAAGAAGCAACAAGATCATCTTTCCCTTGTACAGAAAGAGAGGGACCAATACAACGACTTGAATGCTGCCTGCAGAAAAATTTGCTCTGGGTCGAACCTGTCTTTTGGACCGTCCCTACCAGCTAGCAAGAAGATTAGGATGCATTACAGTTTTGATTTTGCTCAGCAGGTAATTCACAGACATTTACTTCCACATACACTTCACTTGGAAACCCTGTTTATTAGACAGTTATGAAAAGACACAAATTTAATCTAATCCAAGTTCCCTCTCTTCTTCTGTCTCCTACAGTTACACTTTCCCTCAAACCCTCTCCAGCCAGGACCAATGTACTTCCTGACCCCACGGAAATGTGGCCTATTTGGGGTTTCCTGTGAAGGTCTGCAGAAACAGGTGAATTACCTGATTGATGAAGGCATGTCGTCATCTAAGGGAAGCAATGAAGTCATCAGCTACATGCATCATTTTTTCGGCAACTTTGGAGTTGGAGAAACAGAGGTGGATCTTCATTGTGACGACTGCAGTGGGCAGAACAAGAACAACTTCATGCTCTGGTACCTTGCCTGGAGGGCTGGACACAAGCTTCATGATAAAATTGACATCCACTTCCTTGTTGCTGGTCACACCAAGTTTTCTCCTGACTCTGGCTTTGGACTCATCAAGCAAGCCTACAAGAAGACAACAGTCAACACTTTGGCAGACATCGCTGAGGTACTTTAACTTTACTTTGATTTAGTGACTTCAGTGTTTTCTGTTCCGCTTCAACTGAAGACCTATTTTCTCCCTGTTTTCCTCAGGTTGTGGAAAAAAGCTCTCCTGTAAGTCACCTCAATATCCCACAGCTTGTTGGAACGGCGGAGGGCAAAGTTTTAGTCCAAACATTCGACTGGCAGCACCATCTGACTCGCCACTTCCGTAGTCTCCCACAGATCAAGAGTTATCATCACTTTAGGTACTTAAATTGAAACTCACACATTGTGTACATACAATATAAATTAGCATACATTATATTAAAACATACACATGAAGTTTTTTTTTGCCATGTTTAAAATGTCTTATGTTCTTATTCTGCACAGCTTTGACGCCAAGAGACCAGGTGTGGTGCTTGCAAAAACTGATTGTGATGCACAACCTGTTGAATTTCAGCTACTGCGCGACGGAGAAGATCTGCCCCCTATTGACGGTCTTCTTGTCCTGTCCCCACCTGGACTGAACATTGACAGGCAGACATATCTCTATGAAAAAGTCAGGCCGTTCTGTGCTAAAGAGGCAAGACACATCACATGCCCAGCGCCAAGGGTCACAACACAGAAGAGGAAGCGGATGTGATATTGGACTGTGTCACAAAGTCCTTTTTTTGTCTTTTCTTTTGTTTACAAAAATAACTTTCTACTTTTTTAGGAAACTTTATTTTTTACTTTAAAACAAATTACTTTTATAAGAGTTTTTATTTCAAGCATTGTATGCTTGTTTGAAATATTTAAAAAATAAACATTAATAGCTATCTGAGTGTTGTTTCCTTATTTTATAATTACAATGGTAGGATTATGCACTCTTTCTTTAGAAAAAACAATCTACAGTATAAGAGTTTCTTTTTTTTGTTAGTGTACATAAGAGTTGCCTTTATCAGTAGATGCTAAGAGACATTTATTTATATATTACCTGTTTGCAAACTTTTTTTGATGGCACATTTTCCTGACCTTTTTGAGCTTAGCACAGTGGGTAGCTTTACAGGGGTATGGCTTATCTAAATGAGATGTAAATGAGCCCTATTGTCACTACGTGCAGCTGAGAGAGGTGAAAACGGCACAAACTTAAAAAGCTGTATTCTCAGCATTAAGAATTTTTGACTGCCTACCTTCAAATGGCCACAACTTCTCCAAATCTTATCAGATTTCCATGTTAAACATCGTTGGGAAGCTTAGAAACTGCACTTTCAGGATATGTGAATAACTCAAAATGCCCCATATCCGGCTTGTATCCCTACTTTCCGTGACTGGGCACAGTTAAGACCAGTTAGGTTTGATGGTTGTCGAGCATGGACAGCCTTCTTCAAAATCCCCCAAATGATATTCAGGTCTGTGGACTGGAATGGCCATTCCAGAACATTGTTCCTCTCAGTAGATTTTTGAGCAATGTTTTGGGCCGCTGTCTTATTGAAATATCCACCCCGAGCGTAACTTCTTCTTTGTGACTGATTCCTCAACATTATTCTCAAGAATTTGCTGATATTGAGTGGAATCCATGCGACCCTCAACTTTAACTAGATTCCCAGTACCGCCACACAGCCCCACAGCATGATGGAAACCCCACCAAATTTTACTGTGGCTAGCAAGTTTTTTTTGTAACCTTGTGCTCTTTTGCCACCATGCATAATGCCCTTGTTATGACCAGATAACTTAATCTTTGTTTCATCAGTCCACAGCACTGTCCAAATGACTCTTAGGGGCAGTTTCCTGGACAGGGATTAGACTAGTGACTTAAAAACTTTTAAGAGCTCTCCAAACTGAAAACAACTTGCACTTACATATCTTAAATACATCAGTGCCCTTTGTTTTACCTCAAAATGCACTCAGGTAATGTTTTTAGTAAGGCATGTTTGTTAAAACTAGTTATATTTCCTAATTGAACTAAGGCCTAGTCCTGGATTAAGCTAATCCTGGTCCGGGAAACCACCCAGAGTTAAAGAGAACAACAACTTGCAATTGGCCACCTTAAATCTCTTTTCTCATGATTAGATGCACATGTCTATGAAGTTCAAGGCTTAATGAGCTCACCAAACCAATTGTGTGCTCCAATTAATCAGTGCTAAGTAGTTACAGGTATTCAAATCAACAAAAAGAAAAGGGTGTCCAAATTTATGCACCTGTCTAATTTCGTTTTGATGCATATTACACATTTTCTGTTAACTTCACTACTGAAATATTACTGTGTCCTTCAGTTATTTGATAGATCAAAAAATGAAATTGCTGATCTAAACACCTGAAGGATTTTGTGTATATTTCTTTTATGTGTAGTCAATGTCTGATGCTTAACATTGCAACTGTGCCCTGATGTTATCAAACTTCTGATTACATTACAACTGTGCCCTGATGTAATTAACATATAACGTCTGCAGTGAAGGTGTGAACCAAATGGCCTATAGAAACTGATCAGTGTGAATAATCACCATTCCTCAGTGTAGACTGCTCGCTAGACCAATCTCCTGTAGGAGGTCCTAAGAGGTTTCCATTGTTTGTAGGCCTTTTGTTATCAAGTATAAAGTTCTGTCCCACAGACAGAACTTTGGGTTAAGAATGTAGAAGGTTGACACGACAACATCGCTCCTGAAGAACTATGCTACATAAGAACCTTCATTAAATCTCTTTTCCCCACATGCACTTGGTCCTGCTTATTATTTTACGTATTAGATACATTCTAATACGTTGGCGAGCCATGAAAGACTGAGCAGCCAAATTCAAGAAAATCTAACACACCCAAATATTTTTAAATGAAAATCATGGAAATTGTCAGGGGTGCCCAAACTTTTGTATACGACTGTATCTCATCAATTGTTAATTTACAATAGACATGAGATGAGTACCTATTAGCATTGCATTCATTATAGAGTCAGTTTACATTATGATTCATTTGCTATTCTTTGAGAACAGAAGGGTCATGAACATTAATGTTAAACACACAATAGTAGGAGTATCCCAGTATTTGAAAAGATCTCAAAGGTGCTGGGAAAATCTTCCATAAAATTAAAATGATTTGGTTACGCTTTATTTTAATAATTCACTTTAGACATTATACTAACTGTAAAAAAATGTTGTAGCTACAGTACATGTCAACTCTCATTTATTTGACACTATGTGTCAACTAACTCTGGCTTTAGACTGTAAAGCAGTGTTTCTCAAACTTTTTCAGGCCAAGGACCACTTTTTCTGAGGACCACCTAACAGAATCCCACTCTAATATGCCCCCCCCCAAAAAAAACAAAATAGGAAGGATAAGGTAAATTTAAGTTTAATATGCAACTGTTTGAAGTCAAAAACTAATTATTTAAACACAAATGCAATGCTATGTTCAGAAATTATTATATGAATTTTATTTCATTTGAAAAAGTAAATGTGAAATGAGTTGCAGCTTAATATGAACAACAAACTGCACATGTGGAAAAAACTGCAATTAAACATACTATAACAGCCTAGGTCCCACTTAATGTCATTCCAAAGAGCCATTAGTTTAAAACTGAGGTGGTGGTGGGTATATGAGGTCTATGGTTGTAACTATGGTAACAATAAAATGCTTAAAAAAAAAAAAGTTCCCCTTAATGTCCAAAATCACTAAAATTACAGGGATTTTACACATGAAACAAAAACTAATTAATTACAAAACTAATAGACCTGTGGATTTTAGCTGCTTTCAGTTGATGCTTGATCTTTTCTTTTGACTCCTCTTTGGTTTAGCCACCGATCCATTTTTATTTTATTAAAACAAAATGGCAAGAACTGATATCACAGTTTCGCAAGTGCATTAAAAATCTACTTAAATAAGTGACGATTGTATAAACACTTGCCTAGTTTAGGTCATCTTTTGGCGGACCACTGGGGGGGTTTGGCACACTTTGAGAATTACTGCTGTAAAGGATAAGGGTTAGTGGAATAAGTTAACAAGCATCAGCAAAGATGGTCACAATAAATATATCAAGCAGACAGTCTATTAATACTCTAAAGATAGTTGTAGTACTATCAAAATAAAGTGTTACCAATGATTCTTGACCTCATATGATGGGCAGATTGAGGATTAAATTAGTTTAAGTAAATGTCCTTATAATGATTAAACAAACATTAATGCAATAACAATCGTATTGCTCATTCCCCAATGAGCAGGCAAATTGGCCATCACAAACACACAGCATTGAGTTTGTGTTTGGTTTCTCATAGTCAGAGGTGCTGCACCTCTGTTAATACTGTATTTTTAGTAACAACTTTACGTCATAAGGTAATCAGAAAAGGAAACAAAGGATTTGTGGCTTATAAATCAGGGAGGAAAACATTTAAACTGTCATATTTAAAGGTCTCTTGTGGAATTATAAACAAGTTAAAACAACTTGGTTATGCAAGTCAATTCAACATACTATAATTATTTGACTAATACGTTGACATAACTTATAAAAATAAGTGGAAACTGTTTAACTTAATTTGTTAAGTTAAAGTAATATATGTTGATTTATATCATTTTTACAGTGTACACAATACAAATTCCCAATTGTAAATGTGCTAGTGTGTGAATGTACAGTGCAAACATGTATAAAGTGTTTGTAATGTAAACACGATTAAACTCTGATGACACATTTTCAAAAAAACATGGCCTAAAATGGTTCCCAGCTGGCATTTTACCCTTTAAAGATCCTAATATGATACGGATATGCATACAGTTGGTACCAGTATGCACCTGTGAGGTATTTCTATGACCTCTTTTAATGCAAAGTTATATATAACGTAATATGTGCATGTAACTGTAATATAATTTATACAGTACATAACTGCTTAAAGTCAAAGTTTCATGGCTCCTGAGTAACTTTATTTAATTACTATATTAACTACTATGTTATAGTAGTTAATATAGTAATTAATAATTAATATAGTAATTGTAAATGGTAATGTTAAAACTGTATCTAATTATACTGTTTTGTATAACACAGTACAAGCACAGCCCGTTTTGTAGAGTGAGGAGACCTAACCAATATGGCGGCAATGCTGGATTACGTTCAAGCCACTGATGACTGGATTGCGCGTGACGTAACAATTGTGAAGCCGCCGCGCCGCCATGTTGGTATACCCAAACATTCTATTAAATCAATGGACGTTATCAGATTTTATTGATAAAACATCACTTTACTGGTCTTCATTTTTATATCCGAAGTTACCCTGTACATTATTACAACACAAACGTCCTAAGCATGTACATAGTTATTTACTGAAAGTTGTACATTTGGCTTTTTAATCAGTTATACATTCATCTTCATTACAGCGGCAGACCGCAGCATATTTAGTATTAATGACAAACGTGCTTATTCTGAAATCTAAATAAATAATTATGCTTTGTACCGTATGTGCATGCAATAATTTACTAGTTTTGTAATTATGTTATCTAAACCTAAAAGTTACCTAAAGCTTTTTAGAGAAATAACGCTGACCGTCACTGAGTAGCTGAATGTCAAAAAAAACTTTATTTATACCCGTGTCATTAACAGAATGCAGCAGACACACTCACCTTAACGTTTTGTTACAAATCCATTATCCTGTCCGATTAAAAAATAAACATTGCAAATAATACCAGAATCAACAATTAATTTACGTACACATATCCTAAAATTAATCTTGTGTGACTGATACGCTGTAAAGCGGGTAAATTTAGAACATAATTTTGAATGGAAGTCAAGGACGCCCTCTGCCGGTTGGTTATACGAACATGGCCGCTCAAACTCTGTGCTGGCTTCACCTCACTGTCTTGCAGTCGGCAGACAGACCCATCTCAAACCACATTAAAATACATCAATTTACTGTTTAGAGGCCATTTGCACAAGGAAAGGCTTAAAATGTGAAAACAGACACTATTTATCAGTGCACAATATTTAATGAGTCTATTTAATACACTGCACTGTAAGAATGTTGTGTTACTATCTCTCACCAGCTTCTCTGATGTCAAATACTGAAGGCATAGCACAATGCTCAAGATCACTTTTAATAACCGGCAAAATAACGTGAGAAGAAATATCAGGACAATAAAAGGTTTAAAAGGTAAAATAAAAAAATCATGTACATTTTAGGCAAAGCAGAAAAAAAAACAATAAAATACTTTGGCTTGTTACAGCTGTACAATATATGACTGTAACATCTTATATGAAGAAATATAAAAAATAACAATCTGTGAGTCTGGTGAGTGAGTTAACTATACGCTGAACTACACGGCAATTAAACAAAGGGATGAAAGATACAATGCAATGTTTTTATTTAAGGATACATAATGACTTTTAAAAGATCTAGACATGGTTCCTCACACACAAAGCTTCAACTTAATGTATTTACAGTAAGTGAACTACAGCACCAAAGACTTAACATGGAGCACACATCACATCAATCTATCATTCTCAACACAGCATGTGAATAACAGATATAGATACATTTAATTCCTTTAACAAAGAGGAATGTTTTCAAAAAAAAAAAAAAGATTGAACCCGGTGTGGTTGACATTTACAATACGGAGCTTTTCTGTGAACTTTATATGTATAAGATAAATACTAGACGTCATCAGGTTATTTAACATTTCTAATAATTTCTAAATGAGTCTAATGAACCATAAATTGTGGTAATATATTAAATTTTGTGACTTATTAACATCATTCCTGGCAACACATTTTATCTCTTGTTATTAGTAGAGTCACTTCAGTCATAAAATATTTACACTCGCAGATCAATGGTGAGTTTTATGCATTAAAAATTAACATAATACAACCTATGATACAGCTGTAGATGACATGTACACCTAGTAATAATATACGCAAGGAATAAAGTATGGAAAGGCGGTGCTGTATTAGTCTCACCTATGGCCAGTTTGAATCCAATATAATTAAACCAATCAGAGGACGACTTCGAAGCTGCTGAAGTTTTTAAAGTGTGCCGTATGCATCAAACGTTTTGAGACTAGAAGACACGGCTAAATGGCGTTGTTAGGCACAAAGCAACCCCTTAAGCAGTGACTTGTTCACAAAACGGTTATCACACAATACAAATATTAAGGCCAAAAAAATTAGTATCAACGCATTTTCAACGAATGTCAGTTTTCCTTCCACAGGAAAAAATAGTCCCTGACTGACTGTGAACAGCAATAGTGTGTCTAAAACATTCAATCATTCATTACTCCTTAAATAGTGAATGACTTTTGAGTTCATTATATGGGAAAGAAGTGAATGAAAATGAGTGATTTCGGACACTGACGTAATGTGTCAAAGTGTACCGTCATGAAGATTTGTGTGGCTGTATACTATAGTTATCACCATAATGTGAACGCATCAATACACATTGTGGGTGCAGCAGTCATAGCTGTGTTTTATCATAAATAAATCACAATGAAGGACTGGAATGAACCATTTGATAAAATCCAGTTAACAACCTGGGGGCGTATTACAGAAATGTCCTAACTTTAAAATCTTATCTTAACTGTTTGGTAACCATGGTAATTTCAGTTAGGACCTCATTTAAGACAAAAGCTATTACAGAATGATGTTCCTAAATGCATTATCTTATCTTAACTGCAGATAGGAAAGTGGTATTACAGAAGCATCCTAACTTGACAAAACATCCTAAAAACGGTCTTAACTTTAGGGTAACCTCACAGGTGTCCTAACTTAAAACTTTAATGATAGCCAGCTGAAACAAT
The DNA here is from genome assembly GCF_030506205.2 of Paramisgurnus dabryanus. Classification (NCBI taxonomy): domain Eukaryota; kingdom Metazoa; phylum Chordata; class Actinopteri; order Cypriniformes; family Cobitidae; genus Paramisgurnus; species Paramisgurnus dabryanus. The sequence goes on along the minus strand of NC_133355.1, from coordinate 23,274,771 downwards.
CACATTATGATAGAGCTGCGGGAGAGTGACATTACATTTTTAACAAAGTGGAGGATCAAAAACATCAATGTTTGTTTTTGGATTACTCTTTGAATGTTTTTTTACCTTCACACATTCACATAATCACAATGTTTCTCACTACTGGAGCGGTCTTTCAATTTCTGTCATCCCTCATTATTAAAAAACAGTTATCTTATCCGATGATGGGATTATAGTGAATACAGTACATACTTGACTCAGCATCTATTTCTTGTCATGTCTCTATCAAATGTTGAAATGTACAATAGTATCCTAGCACTAAGGAAGAATATTTTTTTTAATTTGTGTAAGTCACATTTGCTTAATGTTTAAATTGAATGGTAACTGATAGATGATGTGCTAAAACACTAATACAAAAAACACAGACTATAATTACTATGAATTTAATAAAATGTATTTTTCTGGCCCATTGAAATAAAAAGGACAATTCTTTTGTTTACTTTAGCAGCAGCTCACGCATTGCTGGTTGCTTGGTAACAGACATGACAGTTGATAGCCGAATATGATTAAGTGATTTGGGATTTCCTAACTAGAGATGAGATAAGATTTGTTGAAATAAGATGAGAATCCTAAATCAATTTAAGATTTGCTTTTGTAATATGAATTTGTGAAAAATCTTAACTTAACACATCATATCTTAAGTTAAGACCTAAGATAGAAAGTTTCTGTAATACGCCCCCTGATCACAATATCTTGCATTAAGCGAATTCCTTATGAATGCGTGCATGTTTTTCATTCTTAAAGCAGGCTGTGTGGGATAATAATTACACCAGTGATCTCTCTGTATGTGCACCATACAATAATTCAATTCTACAGGACCTAACAGCGACTGCACTGCATTACCAGGTTTCTGTAACTGTATCACGGGAGATAACTACATTAGATCAACACTGCAGCCTTTCAAAGTTGAACAAACAATAATAAATGCAATGACATCACCCCATCTTAAAAAGCCCGGTCGATTGATTCATACACCATTGGAATACAAAAGCTCATGCCAGATCTCCACATTTCCATCAGTTAGTCTGTTAAAGAGTCAATGGGGGCAACCTGAGGTTCAGTAGGAGGGCTGCGGTCCTCTGCTGGCTCAAATTTGGGTTCAGCGTGACGTACTGGCATTGACACTGGCACGGGCATTGATGCTGCCATTGCCGCTGGTACTGGCTCCACCTCTGACTCAACCTCCACCTATAAGATTTAATATAAATATAAAACATATAAAGGATACTATAAATGATGCGCCATTAAAACCAGCATATAGTGAGCTTGGCATTGTTATACCTGAGGTCTGATAGGAGTTGCAGATGGGGCTGGACGCTGTCTAAAGCTAGGCAGCTGTTAAAACAAACAGATTCAATTTACATTCCTCATATAAAACATGTAAAATATTCACTGAGATAATTTCAAGAAACAAATCTCAAAGAACAAATAAAGAGCTCAGATGCATACGCCGCAAAATGCCACCTTCATCAAAAAATAAAGTGATGATATTGACAGAATGCTCTCAGCACATATTATACGCGCAGTTTTTCAAATCCACCTAATCCCGGTGTCAGGCTATTCAAAAACACTGGTTTGTAAACACCACAATGATTTTCGATAACGTGCGACGGCATGTGTACACCTGTACGTCAAGGTGCAAGAATTTTTTTACCCAGTTAAAGGAGGTTTATAGAATATATTAGGAAATTGAACAAATTTGTGAGCCTGTTACCTTTATTTAGAAAGGACAGTGAAGAGTGACTGGAGACTTTTTTTGCATGCACTTGAGTGTTTTGTAGCTAAAGACTGGCAAATTTATTAAATACCAATGAAATGACTAAAGTGACATTTGTGAAAATAAGTAGGGATGCACCGATAGGATTTTTTTGGGCCGATACTGATTTAAACAGACAACTTCTGGCCAATACCGATACCCATATTAAACACTTGTATACAATACTATACAGTTGGTCTATTAGCTAGTTTATTTCTGCATCAAATTATTTTTACTGAACGTGGATTGGATCTAATTAAAGGACAAGTTCGGTATTTTAGACTTAAAGCCCTGTGTGTCAGATTGTTTATGGTCAAATAGAAGGGTTTTGACTGAAATTTCGACATTTTCGGGTGCCCTGAGAATTTTCGCGTGTTTGTGTTTCAGCTCAGACCTCTACAATGGGTTTAATGGTGCACTGGAACAGTCCTTCCTAAAATGCATTAAACTTTCGTTTACAAAGACGTGAAACTCACCGAGTGGTCAGGGGTGTACACTGGTATGCTCACACAAAAATCGCTCCAAAAGACGCATTCCAACAGGTTTTATCGTAGTTTTTACCAACTCCATTGACTGTATTAGACGTCCTGTGAGGTACGGTATTACTCCGCGCCGGGAACTTTGTTTCTATTCTTGCAATTGGCAAAGGCGGATTAGCGCCACCACCTGGGCTGGAGTGTCTATTATTCAAGCTCTAAGCGGAAGAATGTACAGGTGTGAGGCGTTTGGGGAAATAGGTCCACAAGTTAACAACGAATGCTAAAACAGCTGTTGGAAAGCATCTTTTGGAGCGATTTTTGTGTGAGCATATCAGTGAACACCCCTGACCAGAGTTTCACGTCTTTGTAAACGAAAGTTTAATGCATTTTAGGAAGGACTGTTCCAGTGCACCATTAAACCCATTGTAGAGGTCTGAGCTGAAACACAAACACGCGAAAATTCTCAGGGCACCCGAAAATGTCGAAATTTCAGTCAAAACCATTCTATGTCACTATAAACAATCTGAAAACAGGGCTTTAAGTCTAAAATACCGAACTTGTCCTTTAACATTCAACTGACCAACATAATAAGAGAGGCACAAATTAAGCTAAAACAAATATAAGAAGACAGCATGACAACCTTCAAAGGTGGTTTTTGATATTCAGCATTTATTTTATTAACAACATTAACTCATTTTTTTATATAATGGATTTCTTGATACAGTTAATTAATAAACAATCGGTATCTGCCTTTTTTGTGCTATTGTTGATTTGCCGATGGTTTCAAATTCATCAAAAACCGGCCGATAAATATCGGTGGCCGATACATCGGTGCATCACTAAAAATAAGGCATTGAAATTACTGACTAATAACCTTTTAATTGCCATTAAAGTGAAATGACTGAACCTAAACATAAAAGCCTGATAAAAAAAATTCCAGACGCACTAAGAGGGTTTTGCATCTGAGTTTTTCAAAAAGTACAAAGCTGTTCACATGATGAAGTATTTTAAAATGTAAAATACACTTTTAGTTTTTAGGGTAAAAAACTGACAGCTGTGGTTGCCAAAAAACAGTTTTTACTGTTTTTCATCACGATGACTTGTATTTTGAAACCATAATTTTAACAATATTTTACCATAACAGTAAATGTATGATCCAGTTGAAAATTATTGAGATTTTCACCAAACAATATATGGTAATTCATTAGTTTTAATCTGAAAAACTGCACATTTTACTTTATTTCACTGTAAAATGAAATGGAATATTTTGTTACATGTATTACTTTTTTCCATAAATGTCAAGGTTTTTTTATAGAGTAAGCCAATAAATTAGTGTTTACACTTAGTTTGAGTTTTTTACTTTACACTTATTCATTTGTTTTTTTCCACGGTAAAAAACTGTAAAATTCAATACAGTAAAATAATGGGCACAATAAATTACAGAAATTTTCAGTGATACAAAAATACACTTTTTTCTGTAATCTTGCATTTAAAAAAATTCCATTTAAATTGTAATCATTTTTTACAGTATTTAAACACTGTCAGACAAAATGGTCTAAATATTTTTTCTAGATTTTTTCTTTATACTACTTCCTCATAAATCTACAATGCTAATTGCATTAAACATCATCAAGGTCTCATAATTGTCATCATCTCTCCTACTGTTTTTGAGAAGGCTAGTATTTGTGCATGTGTTTAACTGACCTGCACACCACCTTTAGCCAGGGCACTGAGTCCAAACAAAATGATCACAATGCAGATCACCAACTCTACTACCATAAACAGCACCAAGGTGGCCAAGAAACCATCGATCAAAAGCTGAGGTCACCAAAAACAAACAGACAGAAAAAGCATTATGATTTTGAAAATCATCATCATAAACCCTGTCTAACCAGTACACAAACAATGCTTACATAACAATAACTATATTAGAAATCACAAACACATCATAAGCACATCAGTTAATTTGACTGAGTTAAAATATACAAAACAAACAAAAGATCAGACTTAAGCATCATCTGAACTCTCAAAGCTCAAAAGGTTTTGAATCTTCAAAGCGTTTTCAGACAACTGACCCAAAGTGCAAAACTGACAACACAACCTTGTCTTTTAGCGCATGCATTTACTCTAAAAACACAAAGCTTGTGATAAACCCTGATTTGTAGAGTGAGTTTAGGTAAACTGGGCCAATGTTTGACGATGAATGGACTGTCAAAATGCTGCCCAATTTACCAAAATTAACCCTGTTTTTTAAAACAAAAGACAAAACCTTCAATGAAAACATGCATTTTAAGAAACTCTCTGACTTCTAATTCATCTGTTTTTATGTATTTGTTTTGCTAAATGCATTATCAAAATATAATTAATAATAACAGTTCCTTGATAAACAAAAAGCATAAGGATAAGAATGACTTACTTTACAATTTTTCTCGACAGAATAAGTGCACTTCTTGAAACAATTTTGTTGCTTTGGAAAAGCAGACACAAAAGACAAAATGATGTTGAATTTAGCCAAAGACCTGCAAGCTTACTTGACAAATACAACTGTATGTCGATTTCAATTCAAATTTCTGCCCAGCACACCCAATAAGTCAGTCTAGTAAAACTGTTACAGTTTTTTGGGAGGTGGTTCCTTGACAAACTACAGTGCCCTTGAAAGGTTTTGGACTTTATGTTTCTGTAAAGTTCACCATATGACATTATGTAGTTGAACAGATTTCACTAAAGCAATAAAGGAACCAAAACATAAAAATTCGGTTATCATTTCTGTCAAACTCAAATTGAGATGTTGGGCAGAATGATGTGGTGTAAAAAATAAGCAGCTCAGCAGTTTAAACTTTAAAATTAAAAGTACAAAGCAGCAGCAAAAAAAAGGCTAATAAATCAGACATTAGGTATTGTAAAATTATTAATAAACTGTAATAAGTGTAACATCACAATAATTATTTGCTTTTTTAATAATTTGAAAAAGCATATAGTGTCAGTCCAAACACCTTAGAAGAGCACTGTTTTTGTTATTATGCCTTATTATGCTGTCAACATGCTTTTACGTGTTGTTATTTAATTTCTCGAGCATTGAAAAAGTCTGTACCAAGTGCAAAGGGTTAAAATCCTTAAGGTTGTTTCTGTATTGTGTTATTTGTAAATTTACTTACATTTCATAAACAAATTAATTACTATTATACATAAATAGATAAAGAAAAATATATACATGTGATCAGGGTGGATGAGAAAACATTAAGATCGAAGAGTGTTAAGAATTATTGTCCCTAAAGGTTTCATTCCCAAAAAATGACTGAAAATTAAGCATGACACCACTTACATCGCATACATCACTTTGGTTAAAAGTTTCTGCCAAATGTATAAAGGTAAACATGTCTAGACGTGTTCAAATAAATAAAAACTTTCATAAAAACTGAATTATATCAACAAATTTGATCAATCATCCAGCTAAAATTATCATTTTTATTTTATATATCTATGCATTAATGAACACCGAACTACTACAATATTCACATCAAATATCCTGTAATATGATCTAACAAAAATATCTCACAAAACAACAACCTTTTTTCACAAATGATAAAAGCTTTGCCCTTTGTAAATGAAAAGCCTTTGGCAGCTGTAGTCATAACACAATAAAGGTTCAAACTTAAATTAATGATGCTCTTCATTTATTCTTTAAACATCTCCAGTTCAGGTGAACAGCTTTCAACACGACCCCTCACAAAACATTACCTAAAGTACTGTATATGATGAGCCTGACAGACAACATTAGTTTATTCTGTTAGTAGTATATGATTGATGATGTTATGTTTTGCACTTTGGTACAGTACTTTGAAAAGGCATCAAGGAAACTGATTGAGGAAAAAACTGTAACCTGTTTATCACATCACCCATACAATGACTCTTTTATACTGAGACCAATTAACTAATTAATGTATTAAAGATGACATACTGAACCTTTCAGAGACAGCAAATGTTTAAGGGTTGAGCCATAGCAGCATCATTTTCTTCATATCAAAAATCTCAAAATTAAGTACTTCATTTGATTGATTTTCAAATCATTTCTTGTCATTTAACCTTACAGGTATTGTCCCGAATATAAGACGACAATTTTTTCATGGAAATGCCTATTAATAAACTATGTTGTATTATATACGATCTCTAAATTAATACATGCAAAAAATGCAGTAGGTGGCGCCAAATACATGTAAACAAGTTCACCTGGACTGAAGCAACATGATTAACTACTGTTAATAAAATATTAATAGGCTACGTGTTTTTTCACCCTCCAGATGGACAACCAAGGCCAACTCTTCTTAAATTCAGATGGACTGCAGGTTATACATGGTATGTCATATGAAAAGTATTAAAACAATGTGGAGAACTGGTCCCCTTTGAAAAAAGATACACTTTGAAATGGTTGGGTGGGGTGTCGTTTTAAATTCTGGACAATATGGTAATATGCAAAATAGACATAAATAAAAATTTTTTACACAAATTCTTTAACTGAAGTGAATACCATTTAAAGTTTTATTTAGGCTCATTTTAGGCTCAAATATAAGACATTTTTTATTTTTATTTATAATGACAAACACTATTAATAATATTAAAATAACTGAATATGTTGGTTTGCTGGATCTCAGAAGGATATCTCTCACACACTTCCACATGCATTCATTATCTATTAGCTCCTTCTGCAGAAATGCAAGAATTCAGTTTGCTCATAACTCAACCACATCATCAATTCATTGACAGAGTAGCAGTAATCTCACCACAGCAAAATACTCCAGTCTCCTGCAGTGTTCACAATGGTAAGTGTCCTGACGGTAAGGCAGATGACGTGACAGCAGGCCGAGGATGGCAGTGGAAAATGCAGCACTAACCAGGTGAGCAACCAGTGTTGCCTTAATCTTTACACAATTATAGAGAGAAACATAACACAGAGTATTTTGAGTTTTGACTTATACGACTATACGACTTTAGTGCTTAAGAGTGCAAGTATCGGAATTCATCAAAACATTTACCGGTACGTTTGAACACCTATTCACGTTTTTGAACACCTATTTGTTTTAAAGGGGCTTTTTTAAGATCTAAAATAATACCCAAAGTACGTATGTGAAGTTTTAGCTCAAAATACCCGACAGATAATGTATTATAACATGTTAAAATTGCCAATTTTGTAGGTGTAAGCAAAAATTTGAGGTTTTTAGGTGTGTTCTTTGAAATGCAACTGAGTTGATCTCTGCACTAAATGGCAGTGCCGTGGTTGGATAGTGCTGATTAAGGGGCGGTATTATCCCCTTCTGACATCACAAGGGGAGCCAAATTTCAGTGACCTAATTTTTCTAGGTTGATAGAAGCACTGGGGACCCAATTATTTCATAATATGTCCGCTTTAATGATATTAAAATGGATGTCATATAAACTATAAAATTACATAGGGAAATGGGAATTATGTAGTAAGAAATAAATGCTCAAACAAGTCAAAAAATTTAATATATTTTGCAAACCTTTCAATAATACTTACCCAAAACAGAGATGGAAATCTCCCAGCATGGATTATAATTGATCCAGATGCCAGAAACTGATGAAAAACAAAAACCATTCTCAGTAGCACCTTGCTAATATTGTTCTAGAAAATATTTAAAAACTCTTTAAAGAGTGAATCTCATAAATCACAATCATCTTACCTGAATAACAATCACCACCACCACAACAACATCCGGAGAAAAGTGAATCTCAGCATAGATCTGAAGAATGGTGACGCACAGACACAGGCACAAGACGGCAATGATAATCTGAATGGACTGAATATAAAAAAGCAAAAGTCAATGAATCAATATGCTAACATACCTTTAAAACGTGTGCAACAGAAATCCATTTGTCTGAATTTAAAAAAGACTTGAAGATTCAGCGTTTATTATATATCTACTTTGCAGTATTCTTTAAAATGCTGGGTTATATTCAACCCAGTTTTGGGTCAAAAAGGGACACACCCAACCCTTTAGCAATGATTTGAAACAACCCAGCATCGATTAAAGGGGACATTTCACAAGACCTTTTAAAGATGTTAAATAAATCTTTGGTGTCCCCAGAGTACGTATGTGAAGTTCAAGCTCAAAATACCATATAAATAATTTATCATAGCATGTTAAAATTGACACTTTGTAGGTGTGAGCAAAAATGGGTGTGTCCTTTTAAATGGAAATGAGCTGAACTCTGCACTAATTGGCAGTGCTGTGGTTGGATATTGCCAATTAAGGGGCGGTATTATCCCCTTCTGACATCACACGGGGAGCCAGATTTCAATGACCTATTTTTTTACATGGTTGAAGAGAATGGTTTACCCAAACTAAGTTACTGGGTTGATCTTTAACACATTTTCTAGGTTGATAGAAGCACTTGGGACCCAATTATAGCACTTAAACATGGAAAAAGTCAGATTTTCATGATATGTCCCCCCTTTAAACTACAGCCTAACGGATATGGGTTTGTCCCTTTTTGACCCAATGCTGGTTTAAAAATGACCCAGCATTTTTTCTGTGTATTTGTGGTACATTCACACTTGTTATGCATTTGGTGTCGTCTTTTTTGAGGTGTTAAAAATTGACACTCACCCCTAGTGCTTTTGGTTCCACATTTTGAAAGGCTTTCACCTGGTTCGGGTTGAGATTTCCTACAGGCCGGACGGGGCCCTGACTCTCTATGCCCATGCTGATGTCAGTCAGTTTGAAGCAGGTTTAGGCTAACATCAGAATTCAGAGATATGATATCAAATATGCAGTGTCAGAATATCTGAACTAAACAGGGAAGAGATGAGACTGAATACAGATTGAAACAGTAGATGGTAAAATGATGAGCTAATGGAAAAAGCATGACGCAGCATTAAACCCTACTAAGTGTGACACTTAAACACCCTGTACACTCCTAAAAATAAAGCTTACAAATAATTTAAAATCTTTGAAATAACAGTTGCATTTACTGTTTTCTATCACCATTGTGGCATCACATAATTCGCATATTTCAAAACAATTTAAACACGTAATTGTGCACATACGGTCCAAATATTGTCTTTACATCACATATTGCACGGTCGTTCAGAATGATATGTGGCCTCGTATATAAGACAGGACAAACAGCCAAAAATAGACCAATGCCAAAAACGTGCAGCATTCCGCACACTTCACATCCGCAGTGTTCCGCACTATGACACCACCGCATGTAACTTTATTTCTGAATGATAACTGCGACATGAATAAGTTTAATGGGTCGGCTAATAATAAGTCAGTCTAATGCGGTTTTCGAATGTAACCTTGAGACATGTTAAATGTGGGCCGTGCACATGCATGTCCTGTCCCAAACAGAGATTTATGCAAACGCATGTAGGCTACTGTATGTGTGATGTCTCTTACCTTTCCTCCGCTCGAAAAAAACCCCGCGTTGTCTTATCCCTTTCTCTTTAAAGGCGAGGGCGTAGCATTCAGTTATTTCACATCTGATGCGGTTTAAGGTATAGAAGTAGTTAACTGAAAGACTGTGTGAGTCACGTGCAGCTTCAGTACCGCAGTGAGATGCTCTGCAGTAGATGGAGTGAGGCGGCTGATCAATGGGCGCTGCCCCCGCCTCAAATAATAGGCAGTTTTAATAAGTTAAACATAAGTAAATTATATAGTGCTAAATATTTTTTAAATAAAAAGATTTATACACACTATAAGACCATATTCGCCTGGTAGTTATCATGTTAGCATCTACCAATAATTATTGTTAGCATTTATTAAACATATAATTACAACAATTGTATTTGTTTATTTATTTATTTGTGCGAGAATACATCTACGTGCCGGACAAAAGAATGTCGTCTTTGGTAAACAAACTTTTGGCAGAAAGTTGTGGGCCATGGACCCTCCTTACACTTTTGTTGATATTAGGTCTCCTCACGCAGCGCCGAAAGAACTGACCGGCGGGTGACATCAAAGTACCGCGAGAGCGATTCGAAAGCGGACTCCTACGTATAATTTCTCGAATCGTTCTCGCGGTGCTTTGACGTCATCCGCGAACATGCTTTAACCTCAAGTGATTAGCAAAACAAATCCATTATTCGGTTATATTGACAAACGGTAGAAAATACTGGAGTTTTCCTTAATATTCACTATGGTACTGTTCTAAAACACTTTAGCATCTAGGAATTGTACAACAGTTTATATCCTACTACACTATTTTCAATTGGTCTGGCACCCACTGTTAATAAACACACATTAAATTTAAATTCAGTTTTTAGTGTAGCCATTACATGTTTTGACAGTTGAATCTTTTCTATGTAACAATTTATATTAAGCCCTGTTGATTTTCAGGTTGTTGCACATTATCAAGAGAAATAAATTCATCTAAATGAGCCTCTAAAGCCTATAGGATGACAATTTTTTTGTGCATTACCCACAGTGAAAAATTAAACAATGTAAACCAAATAAAGGGGCACGCTTATCTGTTCATGCCTACTAAACTCAGTATCGGAGTATCGTCTTGGATTTGCGTCCTTTGGTGCCCCCTAGCGGCAATAACTACAAACTTCTCATTGAACAAACATAACTTTTAAGAAAACTTGTTTCAGTAAAACTTATTAAATCCACATCTTTTATTTTTAAAACATTTTTAAGCATGTAAGCTTATTATAAAAATAAACAAAATATAAAAAAAACAGTGGTTCACATATTAACGAGTTATTCGCTAAAAAAGTGAAATTATTCTCTGAACCATTAAAACAGACATTTTCTCCATTTGTTTTTACAAAACTCAAATTTGGAAATATCACAATTGAAATTCTCCAGTACCATTCCATTACACATTCACAAGCTGTTGAAGAAAAAAATCCACACGACTGAATTCATTCAGAACCCACTATAGGAGAATTGATTGCAATCAACCCTAATAACAGCAAAGTGGCCTCTTTATCAGGTCCACAGTACCAAAACAATACTTTTGAGTTTTTTTTATATTGGTATATTTATATTTAAGTATAAACAATATAAAACATTTCAACAAAACCAACAGTACCCATACATATACAAACACAAAATCTACAGCAATTAAATAAAATCTTTTTTTTAAACCTTAATTTTTTTGGTACAAATAAGATAAAATGCAATACATTAAAAGTCAAGCAAATGTATCTTTCAAAATTTGGGATTTAAAAAGAAATACAGAACAAAGTGACTAAGAAAGTTTTATGTGCGATAGCAACTAGAGTAACAGAAACTTTTCAATGTGCCATTTGAACAAGTGGTTTGGTTACATGGCTCAACTTTTTACACAGCAGAAGCCGCATTATGGCTCAGAAAAGAAAGAATAGTTTAAAATGTTAGGAAGTGAGGGTGTAGTGACATCAGTCAGCCCTCAGAAGGGTGTTTTGGGTAAGTGGCCGTTGGATCAATTCAACATGTTGTTACCAAGTGTGATGGGTGATTTACTGCTCAATCATCCTTCTCCGATACACACCAGCAATCGTTTCTGCTTCTGGTAAGCACCGGCGTATCCTTTTGTGCGACAGTAGGCTTCAGTAGGTGTTTTTGTTTAACATCATAGATGACCAGAGTTTGGATGTAGCCGTTTTCCTCAGCCTTGCACTGGTAATGACCCAAGGTGGATGGGGTTGCGACAAAACTGAGGCGGCCGTTGTCTAGCTGAATGTAGATTTTGGGCGACAGCTGACTGTTCAGGCGCTCCCAATAGCGCTTGGCTAGTTGTGATGCTTCTGGGCATTGCAGGTGTACCACCTCATTCAGAGGCACAGACAGGACCTCACCTGAAGGACACACAGCTGAGGAGGTCAGGGGTTGAAGGTCAACATATGACGGCAACATAGACAAATAGGCAGTCTTACACTCGATGACATTTTTCATTAATAAAGTACAAAACGGAGGTTTAAAATGGAGGAGCTCAGATGCAATAGCCATTAAACACCACCTCTGTCAAAAAGTAGATAATGATATCAACTGAATACCATTTGGCACATATTATTGCCATTACGAAATGTGAAATGTCACATAATTTTTTTAGCAAAGTCCTCTAAGTACATGGAAATTGAATTGGATGAATGACGGTACGCAAAACGACCGTGGATCACATTCAAACTTGGGTCCTTCATGAGTACTTGGACCTAAAAACAACCCGAATGTGGCAATGAAATGATCACAGCGCACCCTAGTGTGTGGTTTCCTTATTTTTACATTCTGACTTCCATCATTTCCAATATTTCTGCTTGTATCTTTAGCGATTTTGCAACTGTTTACTTTTTGTTGTCCAAAGAAGTGGATTTGCTTTTAGAAGTGGATATGTTGTGCTAAAAAACTAGCATGCACTTAAAAGTTTTGCTGCGAAAAACATCTTAACATATGGGAAACAACATTTACATCAGTTTTACTCACTTGAGGGGGATCCGGGCAGACCAGACTGTTCAGAGCTGGGTGTAGCAGATTTACACTGCTCTGATACATTACCCCCATCTACATCCTGAACACTGGAAAGAACAGAAGGAGACGATAAAAGTGACAAAATCCAGAGCGATCTACAGTTCTTTTAAGTTTACATTTTTACAGTTTTCATGAGAGGATCAAACCAATAATCCAGCATTACTGAAGCTAACTACAGACTGCTTTGACTCTGAATTAAATATGAACAGTACTGTTGTCCAAAAATAGTCTAGTTTGACTTTCATCACACTGTCATTTCCCAAAACACATCTTGAACTAAGTGTTATGGATGCACCTAGTTATAGGTCTGAATTAAATGGGCTGTGATGCCATAGTAATGAGACTTACACAGACTGTTGATTGGTTGCATCTGTGCAGACTTTCATTACAGGGTCCCACCCACAGAAGGGGTCTCTGGCTAAAATACATTCAGCACAACTCCAGTAGTATGAACAGTTGGACACAGGTACTGACACCACCCCTTCTGCATAGCCTATCAACACTGCCCCCTGCAGGACAGAAGAACAGTTAACCGTTTCACAGACTTACCATACTGACATGACACATGAAGTGGGCATTTGTGAAACTTATGATATAATATGATATAAGAATCTTGACATATATTGTTGAATGTCTGATTATCATGCCAAGAAAAACAACACTATTGGGTAATAATAATGACATTGGACACATTATGGTATAGAAATAATATTACGTTTGCACACCAAGGGCCAAATTGAACTCGACTGACAACTTTACGTCCTGAATGTAGTTGCTCTGCGCATCCTCAACAAGCATGTATATGAAGAAAAGCACAGAAAAGGCAGAGCGATTTGAAAGCAGAGCCCTTTTGATTTCTCCAATCACTCTCGTGGTACTTTGATGTCACCTACCTGTCGATTTTTGCGGATTTTGAAGCATGAAGTCAGACAAACCTAATGTCTGGGAAACAGTTTGGATGTGGGCGAAACGTGCGTCTACAAACCCCACGCCTCTACACACCACGCGTATACTGCCCCACACTCACAAAATAAAAGTCTTTGGATTTACATGATTTAGACAAGTCATCCCACCAATGTCAGAAAATACGGATCGGTGGAGCAGTTTGATGGGTCTGATCAGTGATTTTCCTGCGAGTACAGCTATGTATTGATATCTGAAGTGACATGTACCCGTGAGATTGACAGCAGGAGATTTGTCACTGGCTGAGGTTGATTGTACACTTGGATCTCCTCGATGATATGTGCACCTTTCTCCAGGATCACAGCTTTGTGCAGGTACCCTGACTCTACAAAGGGGACAAGGGGAGGCAATGTTAAGATGGTACTGTTTCTTACTTTGGCAACCATATAAAGTCGCAAACACCAATGCTCCAAAAGTATCAAAAGGTTTAATTATTAAAAACTATTGCATAGCATGTAGGTAACATTTTGAGCACGCAGGCTCTTCATCAGACCAATTAACAACACTGATATGCCAATATTTATAGACCTACCTCCAAGTAATCAAATGTCACATGATCGTACAATCTAAAGCTATGCAAATGCACAAATACAAATCTAAATAGATTTAATCAGTAACAAAAATTTAAATTAATGCTTGCGTACATAAATACTGATGGCCACAAACCATATAAAGGTACATAACTATAAAGTCTAAACGATTAAAGTCTAGCGTATCTAATGTTTAAATCCAATAGACTTCACGCTGTAAAAGCAATTTATTAAAGGGCACATGGCTCAGTCGTATTTTATTGTTTTATACTGTTGTCTAAGGTCTACTTATGACGTTCACGTGGTTTTTACATCCAAAAACATCAAACGCAATAAGTAATCTGCTAATTTGTACCCTGGTTTTGAGGCTGTCTTGAGAAATGCTCGGTTTTGATGTGCCAGCCGCATTGACGACTTGGAAGTAAACGCCAACTACTTTGATTAGTTAACAGTTTTCTGTAGTCAAACTAGCTTTCAATACTCACTTAATCTCATGTGTAATCAGAGTTTACTGTTAAGTGAGTGTCTTGCGAGTATTTTGGTAACGTGAGCGTCTATTTTATCATAAACCCTTTCCAGGCGTGTGCAACAGGCACATACTTTGGCAATGCGCATGATTTACATGGTTCACATGACACAATGAACACATATTTTGGACTCACAAGTAACACACATGACACCCCGAACACATATTTTGAACTCATGAGCAACACGACACTCCAAACACATATTTTCAATTTGTGCCCCTCGGAAGAGAAGTCACCGCCAGCCACAGATAGTACTAAAGTGTTTTACTCACAAAAGTTTGCTGCACCATTCAGGGGTGCATTTCCCAAAAGCATTGTTGCTAACCTGTTAGCATCTTAGTTAGTTGAATTTGACACTTACATTGATTTGCAAAAAAATTTCGTAATTTGAGACAAAGTATTTTTCAATGTGAGAAAGTCAGTTCACAGCAGACTCACTCATTACTCTCCGGAGCTTCTATGTCTGACACAACCTTAGAGTCATGGGTTAGTGACTCTGGTAGAGGACTATAATAGTGAACAGCATCGGTCTGGTTTTAGAGGTAAATCTCTAATCCCTTTAAAAAAAGAAATGCTTCTTTGACAGATGCACAATTATCTGAATTGGACTCACTTCAAAAATACTCACTGAATCACTTTACACCAATGTTCCATTTCAGGGAGGGCTAGGGGCAATACATTTTTTTTCCTGATCAACGTCCTCGTCAGGTTCCAAGTACTGCATGTTTGAGTGATCTGGCAAAATTGGTACTTTCACATAATTATTTTCTGTTTGGGTCAGATTACTATTTGCTTAGGGTCAGCATGGGTTCTAAGATGGCACCAAAGTTCGTATCTTTATTTTTTGGGTTGTTTGAACATCAGTTTGTGTTAAATTCTGGGACTAATGATTTGCTTAGACACATTTTTCCATGGAATACATTGGTGATGTTTTCTTAACATGGAGTGGCACTTGTAGTATTTGTATCTACAATGCACATACGATGATAATTTCAGACCCCTCCATGATTTCTAAGTGGGAGAACTTGCAAAATAGCAGGGTGTTCAAATACTTATTTTCCTGACTGTATGATCGAATTTTAGATAGAATTTGAACTTGTTTTTCTTTGCAGTAATGTGGAAAACTCCCTGCTGGACTAATGAGCTGACGTCACTCCTTAAACTCACGCACTTGTGCACATGCGCAATTTCGCCATTTTAGTTTATAGTTCGCTGCAGACACGATTACAGCTGCTCCTGAGTTGCATGTTATTTGTATACTTTTCTGTTGTGTTGCCGTGTGCGTTATTGAGAACGTAAGTGCACAATATTATGTTTATGATGGTACTGCATGTGTCTTTATTTGTTTAGTTAACATAATAGTGTTTCTCTTAATTATAGTTCAGCATGCTCACGTCTTCTGTTATAATAAAAACTTGCTGTTAATATATAATTTAGAAACAATAGTTAATTCCTTGATTTATGCATGTTAGTAACATGTTGTTCATTTGTTATTTATAATCCTGTTTAGGATTAGTTTAGTTCTGCACTCGCAATGGTATTTGCTTATTTAAATGTTGAAGCGCGTTTCATTGTGCCGTTCGCGCCACTAGTCTGTCACGTGACTGTTGCACCTGCATATTGACGATATGTTAATTTGTGGTCTTAGACTGACATCTAGTGGCCAATAGATATAACTGCATTCCTTAACTACATTGGATTATAGTTATTTCCATTACTACTCCGTATTGTTTGTTGTTGTATAGCAGTTATTTATTGCATATAATTATTATACTTCAGAGTGAGTAGTTACTTATTAATCTTTAGTCTGTATATATGTGTATTTGTTGTGTACAGGTTATATTTACATATTCTGTATTTCTTTATTTACAGAAAACCACACACACATACTAACACAAAGCACTGTATTTGCCTGCTTGGGATGTCAATAAATCTGTTGAATAAAACCAAGGTTGCAGCGACTCTCTTACCGGAGTACATAGCCAGCTTGGGTAGCGCCAGCGAATAACGCACACGTTCTTCACAAGTGGTCCTTCGAGCCGGATATTCCCCCTGCTACCCCCTCACTGCGCTATGGCAACCTCCAAGGATGACAACAGAGAGACAGATGTCCGAACTCGTCCCAGCAGAGTCAGGCAGCCTCCAGGGTATCTCGCAGACTATGAGCTCGGTCATTCAGCCAAACAGCTTCCATCCGAGGGATCCCTCCATCAGGCTAATGAGCGTTGTGATCAAACCCAGGCTGACCTCATCATGCCTGACCAAAACCTGCATAAGCTTCGCGAGGAGGAACGATGGCAACGTCTTGAAGCGCGTTATAAGGACATGAGTAAAAGGCTGGAAAAGCTGCAGATTACGATGGATAGTACTAAACGTATTCCTTACCCTCAAAGTTGCCCAGCTTATCCTACACATTATCACCAGCATCCACAACATTACTGCAGTCTGCCTCAGCTAGAGTTAGGCAGCCCTGTTCACAGTCCCTTGGGGCATACTACCTCAGGTGTCACGTCCAGGCAAACGGTAGCTACGGATTATGCAGTACCTGTTCAGAACACACCTCTGGCTTCTCCTCATCTTGGTCAGGATACTGCTCTGCATCAACGGTCTGTGCCACAGTCTGCTCTACATCAGGCTTCGCTTGCCCAGCCCGACATGCATCAGGCTCATCCTCAGTCTCCTCATCCACCGCCAATACAGTACCAGTCTTACTCGCTGCCTTCTCCTCATCTTGGTCAGGATACTGCTATGCATCACCGGTCTGTGCCACAGTCTGCTCTACATCAGGCTTCGCCTGCCCAGCCCGTCATGCATCAGGCTCATCCTCCGTCTCCTCGTCCGTCGCCGCTACAGTACCAATCTTGCTGTCCATATCCTCCTTATTCAGCTGGGTTGTATTATCCACAGCATGTGCCACCTCCACCAGGGCAACCATTACCGATGCAGCCAGCTGCGCATTATGCACCGTCCATGCCATTGGCAGACCTTACAGTCCCAGGCATCTTGGAAATGGCCATCGCTTCTTCATTTGGTATCCCTAAGCCTAAACTGACTCCATTCAGTACTGGTAAGGAGAGTGACTTCATAATGATGAAGAAAGGACTGGACAGCGTGCTTGGTCCACACAAGCATCTATCAGAGGATTATAAGTACCAGGTGCTTCTAGAACTCCTTAAACTACCAAATGCCTATCAGGTGGCGAAGAGGTATGTGAATGATCCAACTCCAAACACTAGCGCCATCCACGCCCTAGAACAGCGTTATGGCCAGCCACGGCAGCTTGTTCAAGGAGAGCTGAAGGCCATTCTCAACTCTCCCCCTATCAAGCCAGGTGATGCACAAGCCTTTGAGGATTTCTCAGCAGCTGTTAGTACCTTGGTGGGCCTGGTAGGCACTATGGATGGCCCCTCCAGAGCTGAGCTGAGATGTGGCTCTCACGTAGACACTCTGCTTAGTAAGCTGCCTGCCAACTACAGAGACGGCTTTGCTGAGTACTGCATATCTCAAGGCATCATCCGCAGTGGCACTGATAATACATACACGCTCCCTGACTTTGCTCTGTGGTTGGAAAGGAAAGCCCAAGCCATACAGGTATCAAGGAGAGTTACTGAAGCATCCAGGATGGAACCTGCCCAGATAGAGCGTAAAGGCAGGGCAACAAAGCCCCAGAAGTCTAAGTCTGCTAATGTCTACATCACCAACCGACAGGTGACTTCGGAGACCCCTCACAGCCCTGACACATCCAGCACTTATCACAAGCCAGGTCAGTCCTCTACTAAGAAGCGAGAGCGCTTTAAGCCGTACTGCCCCTACTGTTCTAATCAGGAACATTACCTCAGCGCCTGTGCTGAGTTCGCTAAGCTCAACACAATTGAGAAGGCTAACTGGATAAAGGAAAAGAAAAAATGCTGGAGATGTGGACGTGGACACAAACCAGAGACATGTACCTTAAAGAAGACATGCTCTACATGTAATGATCAACACCTCATTGTCCTACACGAGGTTGCACTCCAAGCCAATCAGAGCGTCCTCACAGTTAGCACTACCTCTAGTATGGTGTATGTGGGCCAGGCTAGCCACTCCAGTCGTGTCCTTTTGAAAGTAGTCCCTGTTCAGCTTCACAATGGAGGCAGGACTCTGGATACACATGCCGTATTGGATGACGGCTCTGAACGAACCATCATCCTTCCAGCTGCTGCCAAACATCTTGGTCTCTACAAGGAGGACAAAGTCTTGCCCCTTAGGACCATTCGCCAGGATGTTGTGGAACTTAAAGGTGCATCTGTATCATTTGAAGTGTCGTCTCAGACCAACAAACAGGTGAAATACCAAATACATCATGCCTTTACCGCAGATGAGCTGAGTCTTGCTGATCAGTCATGTCCAGTGGAGTCCCTAAAGAAGAGGTATGACCATCTGCGTGGAGTGCCAATACGTGGATTCAATAGAGTACAGCCCATGCTTCTCATTGGTTCCGACCATCCTCATTTGATCACTCCAGTATGTCCAGTACAGAAGGGACCTCCAGGTGGCCCAGTGGCTATATCTACACTGTTAGGCTGGGCTATTCAGGGACCGACCAACTTCCTACAGAACCCCACCAGAGAAGCCTCCTGTCTACACACAGCATTCCTGTCTTCTGCTCAAGACCTGCATCAGCATGTTGAAAGGCTTTGGCAAATCGACATGTTGCCATACAGATCTGAAAAGGAAGCTGTGCATTCTAAGCAAGACCAGGTAGCTATCAGCACACTGGAGAAACAAACTATTCGAGTCACAGTAGATGGAGTAGCACGCTACGCCCCTTC
Organism: Paramisgurnus dabryanus; assembly: GCF_030506205.2. NCBI lineage: Eukaryota > Metazoa > Chordata > Actinopteri > Cypriniformes > Cobitidae > Paramisgurnus > Paramisgurnus dabryanus. The sequence goes on along the minus strand of NC_133355.1, from coordinate 23,255,197 downwards.
TACGTAAAGCAGCGTCACCCAGGCTACATGCTCCTCCAGCTGCAGTAATGCCCCTTTTAAGAGCTACTGAGCGGCGCTTGGTCGGCAGACCAGATCTAGCCGAGGTCTACAAGGAGGAAATACACAAGTTGGTGAAGGCTGGGTACGTTGTGAAGATCAGTAGTGATGAGGCAAGTCAATCCAATGAATCGTGGTATATTCCTCACTAGGGATGGGAATTGATAAGAATTTAACGATTCCGATTCCATTATCGATGTTGCTTATCAATCCGATTCCTTATTGATTCTCTTATCGATTCTCATTGGGTGAGGGAATAAGTACAAATTTGTATGTTTGTATTAACTCGCTTTAATATCTGTTCAGAAGACACAGAACAGAGTATACACAAATTATGTCTAGCAACCTCATGAACAAACTTAAAAGTAGGTGAGCTACTTCTTAAAGTAAAGTCCAGGGACCTATAGTCTAGGGCAGTGTTTCTCAACCAGTAAATGTGATAGGAATTAATAAAACAGAACTAGACTGACGTAAAACCTGCAACTTTTGGTCATGCATGCATTTGTTATTTTCTTTTAAAGACATGATGCTGGAAAAAATACAGCAAATAAACCTACCGAAATGCAGAGGCATCTACTGTTGCAAACGGATGCAAACCCTTTACCACAAACTTAGTCACTGCTCGGCAGAGGGGGACACTACTTGAGTATTTTAGTTTCATTTTCCAAGCATCTGTGCTTTATCAGAGTGTTGTCTCGTAAAAAAATTACTTTACTTTACTAACAAATGTTCACTACATTCTAAAGCATAGAATCATACTGTGTATTTATATTGCATATTAAAATTGATTTAATACATAATTACATAAAAATTGTGTACTTTTACTTTTCTTGAGTAAAAGTACTTTTTACTTAAGTAAAAGTAAAAAACATTACTAGATTTTTAATGAACTTAAATATTAAATATAAACCAAAAACTTGAAATTATGAAATGTAGTGGAGTTACAATTATGATAATATTTGAAATGTATGTTTTCAAAAAAATACAAAAACACTGATAAAATACAAATACTTGAAAATGTACTTTTAAATAGAAATACTTAAGTAGTGTCCGCCTCTACTGCTCGGTGAAATGTGTTTATCCTCGCCTCGGTCATTTTATTCCTCCCTGCCTTTGTAAACGGAGTAGCTAGAGGTCCACGAGAGATACTTTCTGCAATCTCTCTGAGCCAGTGTGAGAGCCAGCCAGACTCTGGCCGTCAGCAATTTGATGGACAATGACACCGGATATTATCCGTATAGTAAAAGTTTACATAATGAAATGGCGCTCACATTAACATTAACACATTACCTTCAGATGGCGTCCCGTTAGCTATGCTGGTGCTTGACTCACTGGTGTTGTTGTGTATAGTGTATCAAACACGCGACAGTCCTGCAACGCGACCGTAAGTTACTGATTCAACTGTTTCAGTGTTTCGCGAAGCCTCGCTCTGCCCACCACAAAATATAACCAAACTTTGGATCGTTCTGCCTCGATGCAATGTTTGCTGCGTTCTAAACCAAAACAACACAGCGTGTGTGTGACGTCATTTGCAACGAGCGGAACCGATAAGCGGAATCGTTAAGCAGGCATGCTTACGATTCAATGGAATCGATTCACTGGGAACCGGTTCTTAAGTAGAACCGGTTCTCGATTCCCATCCCTATTCCTCACCACATTGTTCACCACAACGGAAAGGCCAGAGTGGTATTTAACTGCTCATTCAAATACCAGCAACTTGCTCTTAATGACACCCTGCTTCCTGGTCCTAACCTTGGTTCAACACTACTGGGTGTACTCCTCAGGTTCAGGGAGTATCCAGTCACCATAAGCGGGGGCATCCGTGGGATGTTCCACCAGATCAGGCTCCTTCGTGAAGATCAACCACTTCTCCGCTTCCTCTGGCGGGATATGGAGAGAGACCGTAACCCTGATATCTATGAATGGCGTGTCCTACCCTTTGGCACTACCTGCAGTCCATGCTGTGCCATATACGCACTGCAGCGGCACGTCAAGGACAACAGCTCCGGCAATCAAGAGGTACTGGACTCTGTCATCAACGCCTTTTATGTGGATAACTGCCTGCAGTCTCTTCGTACCCCATCACAAGCAAAACAGCTTATTGACAAGATGAGAGCCCTGCTCGCTGATGGTGGATTTGATATGAGACAATGGGCGAGTAATCAACCAGAGGTCATTGCTCATCTCCCCCCGAGGCACGATCAGAGGGCTACGAGCTGTGGCTGACTGCAGACAGAGCTGATCCCCAGGAGTCAACACTAGGTCTCCGGTGGCACTGCCCCTCTGACACCATCGGTTACAAGCACCGTCAAGCAGAAGCCATGGATCCCACATTGAGGAATGTATACAGAGTGTTAGCATCTCAATATGACCCACTTGGATACATTATTCCCTACACCACGCGGGCTAAGGTCTTGATCCAGGCTCTCTGGAGGAATGAGCAAGGCTGGGAGGAGCCTATCACAGGTGAACTCCTTTCTGTATGGCAGTCATGGGAGAACGAATTGTCTCATCTCCATAAAATTAACATGCCTCGGTGCTACATGCCAAGCGGCTTTGATCTATATCACTCTCCTGTGGACTTGCATATCTTCTGTGTCGCCTCGGAGAAGGCGTATGGATCTGTCGCCTATCTGCGTGCCGAAGGTGATGAAGGACACATTCATGTTTCATTCGTTATGTCCAGATCTCGTGTTGCTCCAGGGAGACAGCTCTCCATGCCCCGCTTGGAGCTCAGTGCTGCACTTACTGGAGCTCAACTGGCAAAACTGCTGCATACTGAGCTCACCATACCTATTAGGCAGACGACAATGTGGTCAGACTCTACGACTGTACTCAGCTGGATCCAGTCTGACTCGTCTCAGTATAAGGTGTTTGTTGGGACACGTATAGGTGAAATACAGGAGCTCACAGATGCTACAAGCTGGAGGTACGTCTCATCTGAGCATAACCCGGCGGATGACATCACACGGGGAAAGTCATTATATCACCTGACACAACCTACCCGCTGGAAGAATGGACCAGCTTTCCTGTATGATCACCCTGCTCAATGGCCAGCTATCCACACAGTAAAATCAGAAGAGGTAGGTGAGCTCAAGAAATTCACTTTCTGTGGTCAGCTGACTGTCCCTGATGCATCTACCCGACCCATCACAGTACAACACCTGGTCTGACCTACTTCAGGCTACTTACCAGTCCCTTCATGGGGCGGCAGCACTCCCTATGTCTGCTTCAGACCGACTGGACACGGAGGTAGTCCTTCTTAGGCGAGCGCAGAGTGAAAGCTTCCCTGAGGAAATGAACACACTGCAGCATTCTCACCCTATCCGGCCTACCCAGTCGTCTCAGTCCACTTTCCCCAGAGTCTGCCAGACTCTAGGCCTTATCCGAGTTGGGGGTCGTCTCCGTAAAGCAGAGGATTTGCCTGAGGACTCAGTTCATCCTATTGTTCTTGCGCCTGATCACCCCATTACACAGCTGTTGGTAAGAGACTATGATGAACATTTACTCCATGCAGGCCCTGAGCGAATCTTCGCAGAGATCAGAAGGACCTATTGGATCCTTAGAGGGAGACAAGCCATTAAGAAACACCAGCGACAGTGTGTGGAGTGTCGCAAATGGCGCAGTAAACCGGTGATCCCTAAAATGGCAGACCTCCCAGCCGCTCGACTCCGACTCAATAAGCCCCCAGGCATTTGAGGCTCTCGAACCATCGCTCAAGGAAGAGTTAGCAACACAGTGCATCACCTTCAGATTTAACCCGCCTCTGGCTCCACACTTTGGTGGAACATGGGAGAGGGAAATCAAATCTGTGAAGGCATCTCTCCAAACCATCCTGAAGGACCAGGCCATCCCCGAGGAGGTTCTACTTACCGTCTCCATTGAAATTGAGGGAATTCTCAATTCCAAGCCGTTAGGATATGCTTCGTCGGATCTTGCCGACCCTGATCCGGTGACCCCTAATCTTCTGCTCATTGGGGGCGGGATGCTTCGCTGCCTCAAGCTGTGTACGGTTCCAGTGATCTGTTAGGACGCCGCCGTTGGCTACACAGTCAGGTACTTGCCGACCATTTCTGGGGTCAGTTCACCCACAAGTACCTCCCTGGGCTCCAATCACGTCAAAAGTGGCGGAACTCAACATCAGACCTAGCTGTAGATGCTGTCGTCATGGTGGTTGATTCACAGCTCCCGAGAGCGCTATGGCCGGTCGGACGCATCACACGGATCATTCACAGCGATGATGGCAAGGTTCGCACTGCAGAGATCGACATCAAGGGGAAACTTTACACACGTCCTGTCGCCAAACTGATAGAGCTCCCGAGGATGCCTGACAACGAAGATACTAGCTCTTCCTAGCCCAGCAGTGACTTTACTGTTACTGCATATTCGTCCCACGAATCCGGGGGTGGCGGTGGAAAACTCCCTGCTGGACTAATGAGCTGACGTCACTCCTTAAACTCACGCACTTGTGCACATGCGCAATTTCGCCATTTTACTTTATAGTTCGCTGCAGACACGATTACAGTTGCTCCTGAGTTGCATGTTATTTGTATACTTTGATCAGTCATGTCCAGTGGAGTCCCTAAAGAAGAGGTATGACCATCTGCGTGGAGTGCCAATACGTGGATTCAATAGAATACTGTTGTGTTGCCGTGTGCGTTATTGAGAACGTAAGTGCACAATATTATGTTTATGATGGTACTGCATGTGTCTTTATTTGTTTAGTTAACATAATAGTGTTTCTCTTAATTATAGTTCAGCATGCTCACGTCTTCTGTAATAATAATAACTTGCTGTTAATATATAATTTAGAAACAATAGTTAATTCCTTGATTTATGCATGTTAGTAACATGTTGTACATTTGTTATTTATAATCCTGTTTAGGATTAGTTTAGTTTTGCACTCGCAATGGTATTTGCTTATTTAAATGTTGAAGCGCGTTTCATTGTGCCGTTCGCGCCACTAGTCTGTCACGTGACTGTTGCACCTGCAATTGACGATATGTTAATTTGTGGTCTTAGACTGACATCTAGTGGCCAATAGATATAACTGCATTCCTTAACTACATTGGATTATAGTTATTTCCATTACTACTCCGTATTGTTTGTTGTTGTATAGCAGTTATTTATTGCATATAATTATTATACTTCAGAGTGAGTAGTTACTTATTAATCTTTAGTCTGTATATATGTGTATTTGTTATGTACAGGTTATATTTACATATTCTGTATTTCTTTATTTACAGAAAACCACACACACACACACACATACTAACACAAAGCACTGTATTTGCCTGCTTGGGATGTCAATAAATCTGTTGAATAAAACCAAGGTTGCAGCGACTCTCTTACCGGAGTACATAGCCAGCTTGGGTAGCGCCAGCGAATAACGCACACGTTCTTCACAAGTAAGCCTATTCAAAATCGAAATCTTTTTTATTTTGTTATTTTTTTCTATTTCAATTTTCTGTTAATAAATGCTAATAAAAAGTATTCAGTATTAAAACTACAAACTCTTCAAGCGTCAACTCTTCTTCTTTGCTGACCATGACGTATCAATATTTACCCGTTAGCAGATAAAGTACAGTGTACACTTTGCCGCGAGCTCCACGGACTCTCTGAGCTGCAATGTTTCGGTAGCTCTGATCAGGTGACACCAAAGTCAGGCCTTGATTGGCCGGCAGAACACTTTCATCAGCCAGGAAGTTCTCCTTTACAAAGTGCAGTGTGTCTTTTGATGCGTTGTGAAGGCCACACTGTAAATATAACAAGAGATTTGAATAGCTTCACTGGAGTTATGTAACCCAACCTTACAAACTGTTAAGAAAAAGCAAAACTGGAAGCTTTTCTATGCATATTTTGGGAGGACTACTTCTGGAAAGTGATTTGATTGGTTGAAAAGATTAAGAGGTTTTGTATTGGAAGTCTCATTGGTGGGAGTTGAGGAGATTCCCCATTATATATGTATAGCGCTTTGAGGTCTGCAGAAAAAGCGCTATATAAATGTAATGAATAAAAAAAATATAAGTGGACCTAAGCTTATACTGCTTTTTGCAATTTGATTAGTGCAAGATACTGCTATTAGATATGCCTCAGCACTGGATATTTTTGCTTAATTTAGGTTCAAAATTTTTTGTGTAAAATAGACAAATCATGTGATGATAAAAATCAGACCAAATGTTTCAAAAAATCTTTCACTTTCAAGCCACAATGACACCGACCTCTCCAGGGTTCGCAATTTTCTCTTGTACCCGTGTGGTCCACTTCTGAGCATCCCGGTTCAAGCGCTTGTAATTTCCAGCGAACACCTCCTTGATGTTTTTGAGCGTAAAAGCACATATCGCAGAGCGACCCGCATTCGATCGCCTGCCCGACACCAAAACAGATAAACAAGATTTAAACATCTTTTAAACCATCTACACAACTTTCATGCTGAAAATAACTTCTCTCTACTTACCACTGAGAACTGAAAATGCCAAAGAAAAGTGTTTCATCGTCAGAGGCGCCCTCTGGTGCTGGGACACTGACTATATCCTGCAGAACGTTGTACGGCAGCTCTTGGGCAGCTTGACAACGTAGCTGAGCCTTGGCAAAGGTGGTCCAGCGTCTTTGGAGAGTTCGCTGTCCACCCACATCGCTCTTAATGTACAATAACACCTCAGAATCAGAGTTTGATGAATCTCCAGTGATATATGCATCACATACAAGAAACTCAAGTGCTGAAATCAACAAGCAATACTTACAGTGCAAACCTGCGCAATGCGAGGCACTGTAAACTTGTCAATGAAATCGTACTCATTTCCAGTTTCGCTAAAGAAGAAATAGACCTTCTCCTCACTAGGAATATAAGTGGAGCTGATGAATGTAGGATCTGGAAAATGATTACAGTGATAGTTATGATACAGTGAATCTCTCATTACAGCAAAAAATAGCTTGAAGTAAAAGCAGGAATTAAAAAGTCTGAGCCCCATATATGGTAAATATAACGACAACAGAAACAACTAGACGGTCAGTCCCGTGGGTTTAAGGTTCACTATATCAGAATGGGTTTCCATCTCCAATTATTCACATTTACACTTTTTCGTTTCTTATGCAAAACTTACAATCATTGTGATGAAAACCCAGCTATTGAAGAGTAAATACTACATTAATACTGTTAAAGGATTTCTTGCCTTCCAGCCACCCAGGCGTATCATCTAGTTTCAGATCAACATGGCTTCCTTCACTCAAGTGTCGTGAGATGACCGGTCGATTGCCCATGTAATCTGCCACAGTTCCTGTATACAGTTCCCCATCTGAAATATACCAAGAAAATATTATGGTAAGATTAATCATGTAAAAATAAAACAGCAACAATTTTTACTAGCATTTATAATTTCAGTACCAATTGAAACCCATTACTTAATGTTTAGGCTCATTGATAAGACAGCTTTAGTCATACTGTGACCTTGAACACGACAAAATATAATGAATTAAAAATCTTTTTTGCTCTGTAGCACCAGGAATTATGTGTGGTATTAGCCAAACAAAAATGTTTAGCATTTTTTAAATATAAGGATAATATTTTGAGTCATTTACTTACACATGCTGGCATAAACTGGTCTAATTTTATGTTCCCTATCAAAAGCTTCTCTCGATGTTGCACTGCTAAGTGCTATGGTGAAACGTCTTTATTTGTTGACCCGCTGAATATAGTGTGTAAACACGTCAATGGAATTGACCCGAAGGTATATAGCCTCGGTTGATGACGACATCAAAGTGCACCCGATGCGAGGCTATAAAATAGATGAGCACCAGCTGTGTCATCAGGTCTTTTGGTTTTCAGACCAACTACTGAATGTGTGTGTGCTACACTGAAATACAAATCTCTCTCTTATCTTTTGAACTTCACTTGAGATCTTTGTTAGGAGTTAGATTCCAACAACATAGAGTGCAGATTTTCTCTCTTTCCGATTTTTAAAGAGTTTAAGTTAAAAGGAAAATATGAGTAAGAAGAGCCACGAGCAGTCAGTGTAATGCTGCGTCTACCGCGCCTAGTTTGCCGCTTGAACAGTTGAATTGCATTCGTCAAGAGCGAAGTAGACACGCGGAAAAAGCTAGCATTTGACGTGTGTCAGAGGCAAAATCCGCTTCTTGTTGGAGGGGCGAGTAAAAACATACACAAAATTTATAAATGCAGCACTGGCTCCATTGAGACTCCGGGGCATTCGCATTTTAAATTACATGGACGATTGGCTAATACTAGCAAAATCGCGAGAGGTGGCGCTCCAACACAAAGACATTGCATGAAAAGCATTCTTTCTCCTGCCCAAAGAATGACTTATTTAGGGATAGTCTGGGATTCGATTACAATGCGGGCACATCTGTCTCCCGCACGAATCGGGACCATTCAGCATACCCTGAGCAGAGTCAGGCTAGCCCAGGATCTCACTGTGAAACAATATCAGAGGATATTAGGGCTCATGGCATCAGCATCCACAGTGATTCCTTTGGAGCTGTTGCGTTTGAGGCCGTTTTAGTTGTTAGGTTTTCATCCCAGGGCCAACCCTCAAAGGCTAATAAAAGTGACGAGCCGCAGGCTTCGTACACTAACTATGTGGATAAGACCCCAGTTTCTTGCGTTGGGTCCCACGCTATGGGCGACTTGTCATCGCAGACTGCTAATGACAGACATCTCCCTGACGGGCTGGTGTGCGATCTTAGATGGTCATCCAGCTCAAGGGGAATGGGACATCAATTGCCTAGAGCTGACGGCTGTATTTCTGGCCCTGAAATACTTTCTCCCCCAACTGAGAAGCTGTCATGTCCTAGTGCGGGTGGACAACACAGCGACAGTCTCATACATAAGTCACAAGGGAGGTCTGCAATCTCGCAATTTGAACAGGATAGCGAGGCAGATTTTTCTCTGGGCTCAGGACAAGTCCCTGTCACTCAGAGCAGTGTACATCCCGGGGAACCTGTATGTAGGAGCGGATTTACTGTCCAGGCAGACATTATCGACTGGGGATGGACACCCCACCCAGACATAGTGTTTTAGATATGGACCAGATTTTACAGAGCGGAAGTGGACCTCTTGGCCTCTTTTCAGATAGCGCAATGTCCCCTTTACTTCTCTCTGAGTCCCCCAGCCCCCCTGGGTCTGGACGCAATGGCGCACACATGGCCGTTGCTCCCGCAGGTTCTAGCCAGAGTTCGCCAGCAAGGCTCTTGCCTCTTACTGATAGCACCGCGTTGGCCGAACAGAGTATGGTTCTCAGAGATAATATCTCTCCTTAATGGCTCGCCATGGGCGAGTCCGGAGAGGAGGGACCTTCTGTCTCAGGCGGGGAGTATGATAATTCATCCCAGGCCCAACCTGTGTCTATGTTTGGTCCCTGAAGGGTACCAACTGAGGGACACAGGCTTGTCACCTGATGTTATTGACACTATTCTGAGTGCTAGGGCTCCTTCCACTAGAAATAATTATGCCTTTAAATGGGGTGTCTTTGAAGCATGGTGCACAACACATAATGCAGATCCTGTTAACTGCCAGATTGCTACAGTTCTGAGTTTTCTGCAGGAAAAGCTGTCAGCAGGCTTATGCCCATCCACTCTCAGGGTTTATGAGGCCACTCTTTCGGCTTGCCATGCTTTGGTGGACTGGCGCCGCTCGGGAGGCATCCTCTGCTCGCTCGCTTTATTCGTGGGGCAAAACGATTGAGGCCTCCAGCACCAACTAAGATTCCTTCGTGGGACCTAGCTATAGTCCTTGAGAGTCTGGTTCAGACCCCCTTTGAACCTCTAGAGTCAGCGTCTGATAGACTTCTGACAATAAAGATTGTTTTTCTAATGGTGATAACTTTTTAAAAAAGAATTGGGGATATGCAGGCTCTGGCGGTCTCGCCATCCTGTCTAGATTTTGCCCCAGAAATGGTGAAGGTGTAGCCTCCTCTACTGCTTTAGTAAAAGGGGCCTTCTTTCTGAGCGTTTGTGATGCGGCGGGCTGGTTCTCTCCGCATACATTCATAAGATTTTATAGCTTGGATGCTTATGTCACTCCAGGGTCTCATGTCCTCGAGTCAACATCTCAAGCTGATGTCTAAACCATTTGTTCCACAAAGGGGTATCCCCCACTGCTACTATTAGTAAGGGGTGCCTGCTTATAGTTATTTGTGAGGCGGCAGGAGCATCCTTTCCGCACACATCCACTATTTTTTGCTTGGTTATTAATGTCTGAGATTTCCTTGCGGTCCTTGTGCGCACACTTACACATCCGTAAGGGGTCCAGACATCTCCAAGCACGGCAGCGTGGGTATGGTCGTTCCCCATAGCGCTTAGCAGCGCAGCATTGAGAGAAGCTTTTGACAGGGAACAGAGGGGTTACTTTAGTGTAACATTGTTCCCTGAAAAAGCGGTGAAAAATTGTCTTGCCGTACAGTAGATGTCCCAGGATTGGTCTTCAAACAAAAGATCTGATGACACAGCTGGTGCTCATCTATTTTATATACCTCTGGGTCAATTCCATTGACGTGTTTACACACTATATTCAGCGGGTCAACAAATAAAGACTTTCCCCATAGCGCTTAGCAGCGCAGCATCTCGTTCCGCTTTTTCAGGGAACAAGGTTACACTCAAGTAACCTCTCAGTTTTTCTATATATTTTGTGTCTTGACTGTAAGTTCTGTAGCAGTATGGATTGTTCCTCATATAAAGCCATTATGTGATTTCAGAAAACTTACACTAGGTTATACATACTACTTTCATAGATTTTTTACACTCTTGAGAAAAATGGTTCTTCAAAGGTTCTTAAATGATGACAAAGGTTCTACATAGCGGCCATTCCCAAACTGTGGTCCGCGGACCACTAGTGGTCTGTGAGGATACTGCAGGTGGTCCGTGTAAAGGCAAAAAATATATAAAATTATATATATTTTTTTAAGAAAAATATATTTTTTGAAGAATATGTTTTAAGAATCTGTTGTACTGATGTGATGACCAGTTTTAGTTTAGTGCTAGTAAGCCTATTTACAGGTGCAGATAAATTCAGGACTTTGTCTAGACATATTTTATTATCAGTATTATGAGGTGGTCCGCGGAAATTCTTGATTACAAATAGTGGTCCACACACAAAAAACGTTTGAAAACCCCTGCTATATAGTACCATAGTTTCCTGAAGAACTCTTTTTTGCTGAAATGGTTCTTTGTCTTGGCAAAAGTATTGTGTGTTCTTATTGCACTGTATTTATTTTATAACAGGTAAACTTCATTCTTCTGTCAAACGCCGAGCCAGCCAGGATAATCTACGGTAGACATCTGAACAGCGATCTACCAGGATAAAGAGAAAGCGTGGCTCAAGAGGAGGAATTAAACACCGCGTTCGAGCAAGGGGATCTAAACCTCCATTACCCACTATAGTCCTTTCCAACGTGAGATCGCTAATTAACAAATTAGATGAACTCCATGCCTCTACGGAATACAGGTATGAATATAGAGATAGTTGTCTGTTATGCTTCAGTGAGACTTGGCTAAGCGATGCAATGAATGATGAGAGTCTTTCCCTACCTGGCTTTGGCACACCATTAAGACTTGATAGAGACCAACAAGCCACGGGGAAATCAACCGGTGGAGGATTATGTATATATATTAACACCAAGTGGTGTAGACAACATATTATTAGACACACAATCAATTCTCCAAACATAGAACTATTATCAGTTTCTTTAAGACCTCTATATTTACCACGAGAGTTTGGAGGCAACTATTTGTAGGTCTAGTGTATATTCCTCCTGATGCAGATTATAAAGAAGCTGCAGATGGGATATATCATCATGTACAAGAACTTGAAGCAGCGTCCCCAGATACTCCCAAACTTATTCTGGGTGATTTCAACGGCTGCTCCCTGTCATCTGTACTACCCCACTATCAACAATATGTGAAATGTGCCACGCGTGGCTCAAAAACACTTGATCTATGCTATGGCAACATAAGAAATGCTTATAAAGCAGTCAACAAACAAGCGATAGGTTGGTCAGATCATAACACTGTGTTTTTATTGCCCTCTTATCGACAAAAACTTAAAAGGGAAAAACCTAAAATCGCATCAGTGCGTGTGTGGGATGATGACAGTGTGACCGCTCTGCAGGGCTGTTTTGACTGCACGGAGTGGAGTGTTTTTGACTGTGTAGATGTTGATGACCATGCAGATGTTGTCACGTCATATATTAACTTTTGTGTTGACAATGTGATCCCGACAAAACGTGTGAAACAGTTTTCTAATTCAAAACCCTGGATTACAACTGAAATTAAAAAAATGTTAGTGGATAAAGAAAGAGCCTTTAAAGCAAATGACAGGTGTGGAGGGAAGCTGATTCAGAGGGAAATACAGATGAAAATTAAACAGGCTAAGAGACAATATAAAGATAAAGTTGAAAAACAACTTAAAGAAAATAACTCTCGTATGGCGTGGAGGGGTATTAAAACTATTATAGGTCAAAACCATCTCCACTCTGACACTTCGGTACATTCAGTCGAACAAGCAAATGCCCTGAATGAACATTTTGCGAGATGGGAAAGTGACTTGCCACCTACACCAATCAGCTTTGATGGAACAGCAAGTGCATCAATCAGGGTAAGCTGTGAGGAAGTAGTGCGGATCTTCTCCCATATAAGGACGCGGAAAGCTGCTGGCCCTGACAGGCTGGAAGGCACCGTGCTAAAAAGCTGCAAAGAACAACTGAGCCCAGTGTTTAAAGGACTGTTTCAGAAATCACTTGACACACACAAAGTCCCAAAGATATGGAAAATAGCAGAAATCTTACCGCTCGCTAAGAAACCCAAACCAGTTGGATTGAATGATTTTAGACCAGTGGCACTCACTTCTGTAGCCATGAAGTGCTTTGAGCGGATTATTTTAACTCATCTCAAAATACAAACCCAAGATCACATGGACACATTACAGTTTGCTTATAGAGAGAAAAGGGGTGTGGAAGATGCTGTTACAACTCTCCTAAATGGAATTTACAAACACCTTGAAACACCAGCTTCTTATGTACGCATCCTGTTTGCAGACTTCTCCTCAGCTTTTAATACCATCCAGTCACACATATTGATAGAGAAGCTGACAAGCATGGGGGTAAACCTCACTCTTTTAAAGTGGATTCAGGGCTTTTTAACAGGCAGACAACAGTATGTGAGGGCGGGTCATGGTCGGTCAAGAACCATTGTGACAAACACAGGAGTACCACAAGGATGTGTATTATCACCATTGTTATTTATTTTATATACTAATGACTGTGTCAGTCACCATTCCAACTGTTCACTGATTAAGTTTGCAGATGATGCGGCTTTAGTCGGTTTTTTAACAAATAATAATGAACTGGATTACAGGACGGAGGTCGACCAATTCCATGAATGGTGCAATCAAAATTCATTAATTTTAAACATTTCTAAAACAAAAGAAATGGTGATTGATTTTAGGAAACGGCACCATCCACTGCAACCTGTTACTATTCAAGGGACTGTCATTGAGACTGTGATGGAATATAAGTATCTGGGCACTATTATTGATTATAAACTCAACTGGTCTGCCAACACACTAGCAAGATACTCAAAAGCACAGCAGCGGCTCTATTTTTTAAGGAAATTGCGTAGTTTTAATGCAGACACAACAACTTTGACATTGTTTTATTTAACTTTTATTCAGAGTGTAGTGTCTTTTGCCATCTAGTGCTGGGGGGGAGGTCTTTCTGTCCAGAACAGGAATATGCTGGATAAGGTGACCAAAATGGGCAGAAAAATTACTGGATCCGATGTTAAAACCATCTCCAATCTTACAGACCAGTATACCCTCAATCTGGCATTGAGGATACTGGATGATCCATCCCACCCACTTTTCTTAGAGTTCTTCTTACTCCCCTCTGGATGTAGATTTCGAATGCCATCAACAAAAACAAAACGTGCCATTACATCATTTGTACCGAGGAGCATTCAGTTACTGAACAGATCAGACAGAGGCACAAAAAATAATTTTTTATAGACATTTTTAATTAGGCATTTTTAATTAGCTATCGATTTATTTAGATATTGGACTTATTGTATGCCATTATTATTGCTATTATTGTTGTCTTGTGTTGTTTATGTTTTGTTTTTGCAATGTCGTTGGATGTTTGTTAATGTGGCTTCCTTGAGTGCAGAACAAATTCCCTTCGGGGCAATAAAGGTTTCAATCAATCAATCAAAGATAAGCAGATCAGAAGTAGGACTTAGTTACAAAAAGATTTACAAGAGCGTCTGTTTCTTACCCTCCCCGGAGAGGAACCTTTTCTTTTCTTTCTCTTACATGCAGTGATTTCTTCTGAACAAGCATAACATGTTGTTGACAGACTATGGATGGATTCTTACCCACAGCGATGGCTGTGTTCCTCTGGTAAGGGTCGTATGGACAGCGGCCTCTGCCTTCTTCTGGCTTACCGCTGGGGCCTGTAGCCACTGAGAATGTATTTGAATTCTGTATGGGGCGAGAACACACAGCACATGAAACACACTGTAATTAAAACTTGTAGCATATTATGGTGTCAGTATACACAGACCAGGCTGACTGGATTTAACTGACTAAATAATTTTTTTTTACATTTATGCCAGGACATTTTTGGCATGCAAATGCTTCCTGATACATGAACACACAGATATCCTCTCTTCCTCTTTCAATCAGGAAAGCACAAAGTTAGTGTTGTAGTCAAGACCACCTAAACCGAGACCAAGTCAAGACCAAGACCAGTGGAAATCACTGCATTAAAACCATAGACTGTAAAAAAGGACGACGCCTGTTCGCTCTCTTCCATTGGTGAAAAGTAAAGCCGCCAGTGTCCCGATACGGCGCTGACATCTTGGGTCTTTAATCTGCGCAGTAGCGATTTCGGGACCAGTCCTCCGCAGTAGTGAGCATGAAGTAAAGCTGTGAAATGAAGGCCCCGCCCTCCCTCTCATAGAATGCGCATATCACAGCTGTCAATCATGACGTGACACCACTGTTTTTATAGCATTAAATAACTAACTAAAAACAAACTTATTTTAAAAACAAACATGTATGTACATAAGCGTGATAAAAACTACAGTATATGACAGAAGCCAGCTTCGGAAAAAAGATAACTGAAGTGTAAATAAATTCTTTAATTGGTCTCAAGTCCCATTGAATAACATGAGGGAGGCGGGGTTTATGACCTATACTGGGACCAGTCAATGGGGGGCGATCGAGACGTTTTGACTTGACTTTTCAGGGCTTGTGCGGTATGCTTGATTAAAACACTTATGATAAGGGGTAATTGTCACCGTGAAAATCAGTAAATTATAATAATTATAATTATTATTTAATAATTAATTATAAAAAGAATTTCATGATATGCCATCAGTTGTGGTCTTGACCAGTCTTGAAATAAAATTCTGAGTCCTCTACGTCTGAGACCGGGACGAGACCGAGTAAAAATGTGATCGATTCCGAGACCAAGACCTTTAAAAAGACCAATCTCGAGTACAGCACTACACAAAGTATGGAAACCGTATGGACTCCTTAGCATGACAGCATTACAGAATGGTCAAAGTGTGTGAAAGACATGAATGCGTGTTTCCATTTTAAAAGAATTTAACTATTCAACTAAATATCTTTTTAAAAGTAAATAGCTATAAAGCATGTGATATAAAACTGAAAACAAAAATGTCTCAAAAAAACTATGTAATATCCCTATATGTTAACAGCCATAGCATTATTTTCTCAAAAATTAAAAATCATTATTTACTCATCCTTAAGTCACTCAAACAAATTTGCTGTCTTTTTTACATAAAAACCATAAAAGTACTAAATATGACATATTTTAAGCAATTTTGGGCTCTATTTTAACGATCTGAAACGCAAGTGCGAAGCGCAACGCGCAAGTGAGTTTGTGGGCGGATCTTGGGCGCTGTTGCTATTTTCCCGGCGTGAGAAATAACTCTTGCGCCGGGCGCAAATCAATAAGGGGTTTGTCTGAAGTAGGTTCATTATTCATAGGTGTGGTTTGGGCGTAACGTCAAATAAACCAATCAGAACGCTAGCCAACATTCCCTTTAAACGCAAGGGCGCAAGTTCCATGGCGGGTTGCTATTATTATGACGGATTTACCAGGCGCACGCCAGGAGCGGTTCACAGCTGAGGAGACCGACGTCCTTGTACGGGGGAATCCCACGCTTGCCAGCATAAATCGGGCACGCCGTGTAACGGGAGGTGGATCTGCCTCAGGACTTGACGCCAGCAGAGGACATCGCTGCGTCCACCCTCACCGCTGAAAGGGTTTGGGGGCTTTGAAATCGGACCCAAGAAACGCAAGCAAGGTCCAACCCCAAAGTACACTTACAAATCAAGTTCATATACATTAAGGTTTCTTATGAAAACATTTTAACTATTATTTACATAAAATAAACATAATACAGCCACACAACAAAGTTATGAAAATATTTTAATCGTTATTTGCATGAGAATAAATAAAAACTATCACCACAATGCTCACCACTATGATTCCCCTTATCTCGTGTATTAATATTTTTAAGTGTAACAATTTATGATTTGCAAAAATAACTGTTGCATCCGTGTAGATTAGATAAGCAAAGTGTATGCGCGTTGTGCACGCTATACATTATGGTCAAGCATGCGCCCTTAAAATAGCATAATGAACCACGCGCAACGCGCCACTGACTTTAGACTAGTTTTTTTTGGTTAGTAGCGCAATTGTTTTTTGAAACTGCAAAATAGCATAAGAGATGGTTTGCGCCGCAACACGCCTCCTTTTTGTGCTGAACCGCCCAGGGAGCGCAAGTTCATTCTCTAGTTTGCTGACGTGCATCTGTGGAGGGAAAAACCCCGCTGTGCGCCGGCGCGAAATACGAATGATACATGCGTCACTGACAAAGTCAATTGCGCTGGGTGCAAGATAGGGCCCTTTGTGTTAAAAAAGGCCTCTAATAGCTGTCCAACTCCAAACACAGCCTAGATGTCTAGGCTTAAAGAAAGCAAAATTTGGGCTGTCAGTAAAAATCTAATAGATGTCTAACCATAGCCCAAAAATAAATAAAAAAAACCAAACACCTTGTAATCGCTGTTCATTTTGCTTATATGATGGAATCTCGCAAGTTATTTTGGCAAAACGACATACAAGTTTATTGTAAGTTTATTTTGGCTATTAGTGGGTTACTCATGGCCAGACTATATCGGGTCTAGTTAACCTAAATGGTAAAATGGCGTCTAATGCTTCCTGTGTTATATTTCTTGATAATTGATAACTGTATGATGAACATACAGACATACTAAAATGTCCCCTTTACAAAATTATAAAATGTAATGGTGATCAGATAGGGAAAAAAATTGCACCAGGCCCTATTTGTTAGATGGGAGATACTGTATAACCCCATTCACACAGACCTTTGGTCCCATAAAATTCCCATAAAATTGCCAGACAAGCGTCTGTGTAAACACAAACTCGTCACGTATATCTTCTGGGATTGTTGCCGGAAAGAGGACCTAGTCAGATACACGAAAAACCCTCTGTGTGAACAAGAAGCCGAAACAATGCCGTAATGGGCGTGTCGTAGTGAGGACGCGCGCGTCATCATCACAAAACAAGTTATGGTTCAGCTCCTTAAAACGAGAGATAACATGCATATAAACATTCACCACGAGAAATGTTGCAAACTAGATTGAAGCAGTTATCAGGAAATGATAAATGAGACGCATAAACAATGACGCACGTGCTGTAGTGTGGACGCGCGTGTCATGGCAACATGAAGTTGGTTCAACTCTTTAAAATGAGAGATTTACAACATTCACGAAGAGAAATGTCAGCAAACTGGACTGAAGCAGATATAAGGTAAGTTAGCTAGTCACTTACTGCATTGAAACGGAGATCATTCAGCAGCATAAAAGAATATTGCGATACGTGCTCATTTGAGCTATAATAAACAAAAATACCAGCGCGTCATCCCAACAAGATATATCGTTCAGCTCCTCAAAATGCGGGTTTTAAATGCATATAAACAATCACGATGAGAAATGTCTGAAAACTGTATTAAAGGAGAGATGAGGGAGCTCATCAAATATCCACTCAGAAGCTGAGATCATTCACCAGCATAGAACTGTGCGTTCACGCGCTCCTTTATAGTCTTATCATAAACAAAAATGCACGGTTTCTAATAAATAATAATAAATAATTTGCAAACGTCAGACGCTGCGTAGAAGAGAGGGCAGGACTTTCAACAGGTCACGTGTCTTTACGGGACCATCAGATGCCGGCTAATCATGGCAGTGTGAAGGAACAAAAAATCTAACGAATCCGGAAAAATCCAGGATGCGTTTTCCGTGTATTTTCTGGAATGTCTGTGTGAAAAGGGCTTATATGTTCAGTCCTGTCTTGTGTTTCCCCTATCCATGTTTCTTATTTTAAAGTTCTGTTTTGTCATCCATGTCTGTGGTTCTTTGTAGTTCTGTTTCATATAGAGGGTATGGGTATGCATTGACTTCACTTTTCCACTTGACCACGCCGGAACTCGCCTTGTTGAGTGGCAAACGTTCAACAAAATGGCTGGTTTACATAGCGGCTGCTGCGAAAATGCCAGTAAAACTGACTATTATCAGCTTAAATTGAATTTAGTTGGACTTAATAGCAGAGGTGGACAAAACTTAGTTACATTAGTTAAATTTTCAAAGCATCTGTGCTTTATTAGGGTGTTTGTCTTGGGAAAAAATTACTTCACTACATTCTAAAGCATAGAATCATACTGTGTATTCTTTTAATTTTAGATATTAAAATGTATTTAATAAATAATTACATTAAAAATGTGTACTTTAACTTGAGTACAAGTACATTAATGTACTTAAATATTAAATGTAAAACAAAACCTTGTTTTTTATGAAATGTAAAAGAGTAAAAATTATGATAATATGCTTTGGAATGTATGCTTTCCAAAGAAAATCACAGATAAAATACAAATCCTTGAAAAATACTTTTAAGTAGAAAGTGAAACCTCTGCTTGATAGTAACCCTAGTAACTTCAACCCACCTGTGGTCAGTGGACGTTGGCATGAACAATCTATTTACTTCTCCTTTCAGTGTTTTTTGGCAGTCTGTAAAACGACAGCTCTGAATTCTTGTTAATCTGTTAGTACAGTCTATCGCACAACAGCTGTTTCCCATTTAGATGTGTTTACCGTGTTTTCGTCGATGTCACGCTGTACACAAATTATGCACTCTGTCTTTTGCCAATTGGGCCTCGTTTAAATGCCACGGCCTACCTGAGCATTGTTTCTGACCATGTCCATCCCTTTATGACCACCATGTACCCATCCTCTGATGGCTACTTCCAGCAGAATAATGCACCATGTCACAAAGCTCGAATCATTTCAAATTGGTTTCTTGAACATGACAATGAGTTCACTGTACTAAAATGGCCCCCACAGTCACCAGATCTCAACTCAATAGAGCATCTTTGGGATGTGGTGGAACGGGAGCTTAGTGCCCTGGATGTGCATCCCACAAATCTCCATCAACTGCAAGATGTTATCCTATCAATATGGGCCAACATTTCTAAAGAATGCTTTCAGCACCTTGTTGAATAAATGCCATGTAGAATTAAGGTAGTTCTGAAGGCAAAAGGGGGTCACACACAGTATTAATATGGTGTTCCTAATAATCCTTTAGTTTACGTTTATGATGTCTATGTTGGCTGTGTACTTCATTTTAAGTGCTTGACAGCTATTAACACCATGAACTGTCCATCTATGGGGAAAAGCTTTGTCCACAGAAAACATGAGGGTGAGTTAAAAAATCCTTTAAAAAATGAAAGTGGGAAGATGATTGTTTCTTACAATGTAGATGCAGCGAGGATTGAAGGCAAACGTTCCACAGGCGTACATGTATGTGGAGTTCAGCACTTGCAAAACCCTCACAAAGTTGTGACAATCCGCCTGTGGTGAACAAGCCAATGTTATTATAATTATCATTTACACCACATTCAGTTTTATTTTCATAGTGCTTTCCGAAATGTGCATTTTGCCAAACATCTTTACAGAAATGTTTGCATTGTACGTGAATTATATTTTTACATTTAAGGTGTGAAATGATAATTATTAGCCAGTACTGAGAAACAAAACAGCTGGTTACACTTTTAGATACATGTGAATCATGTTTCTAAACCTGATTCCTCCTTTTAAGACTCAATGTCTTTATTACGTTCACTTGCCTCCAGGTTGCCTTTCATTAAACAGTGCCTTTGATCTGAATTTGGGGGTGACCAGTCAATCTATAAGTTTGAGTAGAAAAAAAAAACTGTGGTCATAATCTGCATTGTGAATAATTTGTTATAATGAAATGAGAATTATCTCAGTAATCAGATAATACATTAATTGCATTCACCTTCTCCTTCATTGTCATAGTACCAGCTTGACTGACATCTATGGACATCACAGCATCTCGCCCTCCAACAAATAAGGTGCCTTCATCGTTGCTAAGCAACAGTGTGGTGCTGTTGGAAACATCGGGGCTTGTAAAGACAGCGAGAGAACGACCCGGACTACCTGTGACACAGCACAAATAATAAACTCTTATTAAACAAATGCATGCAAATTATGTCACCCTGCCTGTGAAAACCACCAAGCTATAGTATTTTATTTATGATTTACTGTTTTCTACAGACTCAAGCTACATAATGTAAAGAACATTTTGTGAAAATATAATCTTAATATCTTTAATATTGACTGAATAAACTCATAATAATGATAAAAATCAATGTGAAATCAGTGAGTAAAATCAAACTTAGCCTTTGGATTTCACAGGCATGGTCACATGCAAGCAACTCTTTCATTACTTCATCCTGATATCTGTATTATCATGATTTTAATTTACTATAGCTGTGACTGCACGGGTCAAATTTATACACTGTGGCATTATTGACTTATGATTTTCCTGTTGACTCTTGATCATGTAAAATATTATGACAGGTGTCAGACTTGACAGGTATGCATTATAAACAAAAACTTACTCTCTAGAGGTTCAAACATGTCCTGGAAAACTTCTAGTACTAAACATTTTGTATGTTTCCCTTTTGTGACACACCTCATTCAGTTACCTTACACACCCAGTTCAGGTTTCTACTAATGAGTTTTCATAGGGGTGGCCAGGTAGGGGCTAGCAGTTACTTTGTGGTGGCGTACACTTCATATTCAAATCCGCTATCGCTTGGCACACACATAAGCACGTTGGAAGAGATTCTCATTATAAAACAGCTTCTTAAATAATGATTTTAAGCCCATTATGTGTTTTTTACCGAACTTAAGAAGTGAAAAAATATGGATTTAAATAGGCTTTTTTGGCACACAGTGAAGAAAACGCGGTTGAAGTGCCTGCCATACTCACTAAAACAGCTTTTCATACAGTGAAGGCATAAGATGGTTCTATTTTGTGTCACAAACACCACAATAAAATGTAGAGTTTATAAATGCAGAGAAATATATCAATGAAAACGGTGATCCGATGCGGTTTTACCATGGTAAAAAATATGTGAATTTGGATGGTTAATTGTACTGAAGATGCTAAAGTGTTTTACTAAAACAAATAACAGTAGGCTACAGACTATGGAGCATAAACCGTTTGTAAGTAGTTTATAATATTTTATTGTGGTTTTGTCCATCTCTGCAAATAACAAACAGTGTGTTTTGGCCAGTATGTAGGAAAGCGTTCACATTCAGGTTACGAGCTTGCTTCCCATGGAAACCAAACCAGCCGCTAAAGGGACTTTAAGCAACAGCTGCTAATGGAACAGCTACGGCGACCAGAAGTACCGGCGGCATGGCCAAGAGCGTAAAAATCAATAAGCAACCGTAAACAGAACAGTGCAATGCGGCATTAATTAATTTAGGTTATGTTTACACGAAAACAATCTTAAAAGAAAACACAAAAGTGGCATTGCATTATCACTTTTTATTATGCGTTTATACAGGTGTTTTGGGGGGCATCTGCATGCATAGGTGATGCAAAAGTGTGTGATATTCGATGAAGTATGCACTCCAGGCGGCTAGATGGCAATGTGAAGCACAGACACACAACACCACCAAGGGCTCTATCATACACCTGGCGCAATGCAAGCAATGCACGACGCAAGTGTCTTTTGCTAGTTTCAACCCAGCCCAATTATTATTTTCACGTTTAGCGCCATGTTGTTTAAATAGCGAATGCATTTGCGCACAATGCTGCGCCCATGGCCGTTCTGGTATGAAAACGAGGTGTGTTCAGGCGCATTGCTACAGTATTTGAGGCAACTAAAATAGCCGTTGACCAACTAAAACCTGGTCTAAAGTCTATGGCGCAATAGTGTTTTTGTTATTTAATGAGCGTTAGAAATATGCGCCCATAAACGGGACAACAACGCTGGTTTGCTTATCATATATTTGGGTACATATAGGGGTACGTGTGTATGTGCAAACGCCGTGTTATTCTGTCATCTTTTCTCCCTTTTTCCAAAATGCGACAAACAGCAGTCCTCCTTCTCTGCAGAATGCAATAAATCTGTTCAACAAATCACAGAGCACCGTTCCACGCATTGTAAACAATAATGGCGGTGCGTTAAGTACAGAATCCTAGTTTTCCTCATCTACTTTGTACTTTGTGATCAACAAACAAACAAAAACAAAATAGTAATTTTGATGGCATTGATAAACCTGTGGTGGTTTTCTGTGGCGGAGAATATAAGGCATCAAAATTGAATATTTAAGGGAGAGGCACTCAGGGGAAGGAAAACTGCCGGCTGTTGCTTGTTCTCACAGGACAGCATCAAGCTTCTGTCATGCTAACACATTGACCCCAGGGGATCTTATGAAAAACTTTCCATTATTTTACTCAAAGTCAACGAAAATCAAGCAGGACCAAAACAAAAAAGTTTAACAACAACATCTCAATGATGACAAGTAACCCCAGGGTGCAGCCTGGACGAACGCGACGGGGCGGGCGACACTTCGAGACATGTCGCCCCGCCCATATTTGTTCCCCCGCCTTTGGCATTTTGCTTCAACCCAGCATTCATTACAAGGTTAACAATAAGTTAATTTTAGCAATATCCAATACTAAACATTGTGCTGTTGAATTTAGTTAAGCTGCACAATGCCATTTATTACATAAACTATTACAGAGATGTTTGTGTAGAGCATTGCATGTGCGTTTTACAGATAATGAAACCAAAGACACAAGAAATGTATTTTCTCGAATCTAAGCAACAAGCTGTCATGACCTAGTTTCTTTCTCTCTCTTTCTCTCCATTCACACACACACACACACATTCATATACACACACACACACATTGCCCGCTCTCATTACTCTCAGCCGCAGCTGCTTCCACTCTCTCTCTCTCTCCACCTGTTCCTCATCTTCTCTCATTAACCTAGGCTTTATCTATCGTGCCCTGTCTTTGTCTTTTGTCAGATTGTTATACAATGCAGACGTGCTCACCTCGGTTCTGGATTATTACCAGCATATCCCTGTCTTGTCCTGTCCTGTCTCGTGTGTGAAGAAACTATTGTTTGTTGTTGGAATTACCCCCTGCATTTATCTGTCACACAGAACTGTGGCTCGAGAGAGACTTTTGACTGTACCTGTGTGGTGCCGCTGGCTGGCATCGGCCTCCTCTCGCTCTCTCCGGGTGTCTAGTGAATCCCGCTGCCCTTTTGGTTGGCTAAAGCCACGGAGGATATTTACGTTCCCGTTATCAGAAGAAGTCTCTGTTTATTATCCTATGTTCATCATTGACTTTCCTGTGGCAAGCTATTAAAACTACATTGACTGCTATCACTGCTTTTGGGTCCTTTCTACCTCATAACAGAACAATCTGACCAACAATGGACTCAGCGGGTAGCAGTCCCTTTCAGGCAGCAGTTGAGCAGCAGGGTGCCCTTCTGGGCCGTCACGAGGAGGACATTAACGCTGCTCGTCATGCGGTTGAGTCGCTAGCCGCTCAGATGTCGGATCTCTCTCGTCAGGTCCATCACATCAGCCATCCGCAGGTTCCTTCACCCGAGACTCGTAATCCACCGGAGCCGCGGATAAACAACCCTCCTGTCTATTCGGGTGAGCCTACACAGTGCCGCGCTTTCTTAACCCAGTGTGAGATGGTGTTTTCCCTTCAGCCGATGACGTATGCCGGGGAGCGCTCGAGGGTCGCTTTTGTCATCTCCCTTCTTGCTGGTCGTGCCCGGGAGTGGGCCACTGCTAACTGGCAGGCAGAGTCGGATTGTGTTCTCAGCTTAGCACAGTTCAAGGATGAGATGATCCGGGTATTCGACCGTTCTGCTCATGGCACTGAGGCTTCTTGTCAGCTGTTCGTCCTTCGTCAAGGCAGAGGCTCGGTTCCTGATTTTTCTATTGAATTCCGCACCCTCGCTACCACCAGTGGTTGGAACGAGCCTGCTCTCATCGCCCGGTTCTTGGAGGGCCTAAATTCGGAGATCCGGGAGGAGATCTTCATTCGGGACGTTCCTCAGTCTCTCGACGACCTCATCGCCCTGGCCATTCGGGTTGAGAAGCGGTTTGACCTTCGCCGCAGAGCTCGCCGCACGGAGACAGCGGTTCTCGCTACCCCATCTGTCAGGGCTACACCTGTCCCTACCGAAGCTGTGCCTGAACCCATGCAGTTAGGAGGCCTTCGTATCTCTCCCAAGGAACGGGAGAGAAGGATCTCTAATCGTCTGTGCATGTACTGCGCGGCCGCTAATCACTTTGTGTCTGCCTGTCCTGTAAAAGCCAACGCTCGTCGGTAGATGGAGGGTTACTGGTGAGCGCCATCACTCAGAAAACCCCTTCCAAGGCTTGTACGTCACTTTCGGTCATGCTTCATTGGTCCGCTTCATCGGTTGCAAGTTCTGCCTTAATCGACTCTGGGGCAGAGGGAAATTTTATTGATGAGGATTGGGCTCTCCAGCAAGGTATTCCTCTCACGCTCTTAAATGACAGTACTCCTTTATTTGCCTTAGACGGCAGTTCTCTACCTAAAGTACAGCAAGAGACTGTTCCATTGACTCTTACCGTATCTGGTAACCATAGAGAGACAATTTCTTTTTTGATTTTTCATTCTCCATTTACCCCTATTGTCTTGGGTCATCCTTGGCTTAAACGCCATAGTCCACATATCGACTGGTCTAAGGGTTCTATTGTTTCGTGGGGGTTGTCTTGTCATGTTGAGTGTTTAGTTTTGGCTGTCCCTCCTGTCTCTTCTGTTTCTGTTTTTCAGGAAGAGGCTGGTGATTTGTCTGGAGTTCCGGTGTCATGAGCAATTCGGTCCCCCCTGGCAATTCGGTCTCCCCTAGGACCCCGCGTGATTCCATTGGCTGAAAAACGCCTCATGGGTAGTTTTCTTAGCGCCTTATCACAATTCCTACAAAATCGCGTTATGATTTATGTAGATAGAACGTTGTTAAAATTACAATTGATGTCTTTTAAATGATATGTTTCATATAGTAGTATATAAATAAGGCTATAGGTGGGAGATCTACACATTGCTTGTGTCATTTTATTATTTAAATTATTATACTGTACCCTTTCCACTTTTGTACTG
The DNA here is from genome assembly GCF_030506205.2 of Paramisgurnus dabryanus. Classification (NCBI taxonomy): domain Eukaryota; kingdom Metazoa; phylum Chordata; class Actinopteri; order Cypriniformes; family Cobitidae; genus Paramisgurnus; species Paramisgurnus dabryanus. The sequence goes on along the minus strand of NC_133355.1, from coordinate 23,229,546 downwards.
TGTAAAGTTAATAAATTACTTAACAAAACACCATTACTACATAGCTGAATCACACATTAAAATTATAATTTATAAGCCATGATTACTACACTTTTACTATTTAAAAAAAATGTAAGGTTTGTTAATAATTTACCAAAAAAAAGTATTGTTTTTGTAAAGCAGATGATGACACAAAAGTACTGACGTGTCTGCAAGATGAATATTAGTTTATTATATAATTTTTTTGTTAACTTTTATTTTAAAAAATGTGTATGCTTCTATTTTGTACAACATAATTAACTTGCTTGTCCGCTAACGCAGACGACATATAGCAATGACACATTTTTGAACAGGCATTAGTGCTAGGCACCAATCGGGGTCCTAGGGGAGACCGAATTGCCAGGGGGGACCGAATTGCTCATGACACCGGAGGAGTATCACGATCTGCGGGAGGTCTTCAGTCGTTCACGGGCCACCTCTCTCCCTCCTCATCGTTCATATGACTGTGCTATCGATCTCTTGCCGGGGACCACGCCTCCTAGGGGTAGACTCTATTCTCTGTCGGTTCCTGAATGGGAGGCGCTAGAGAATTATCTTTCTGTTTCACTTAGTGCGGGTACCATTGTTCCGTCGTCATCTCCCGCTGGTGCGGGGTTTTTCTTCGTTAAGAAGAAAGACGGTTCGCTCCGTCCCTGCATCGATTATCGAGGGCTGAATGACATCACGGTTAAGAATCGCTATCCTTTGCCGTTGATGTCTTCAGCCTTCGAGATCTTGCAGGGAGCTACGATTTTTACCAAGCTCGATCTTCGCAATGCATACCATTTAGTGCGTATTAAGGAAGGAGACGAGTGGAAGAACGCCTTTAACACGCCCCTCTGTCATTTTGAATATAGGGTCCTCCCCTTCGGGCTAGTAAACGCCCCCTCTGTGTTTCAGGCGCTTGTCAATGATGTTCTCCGCGACATGCTTAACATTTTTGTGTTTGTCTATATTGACGACATACTTATTTTCTCCCCATCTCCCCAAGTTCATGTCCAGCATGTACGCCGTGTGCTACAACGCTTACGTGAGAACCGGCTATTTGTTAAAGCGGAGAAGTGTTCGTTTCATGTATCTTCGGTCACGTTTCTGGGTTCAGTAATCTCAGCAGAGGGGATTAGTATGGATCCTTCTAAGGTTCAAGCGGTGGCAGATTGGCCGGCTCCCGATTCTCGTGTCTTGTTACAACGCTTCATTGGCTTTGCAAATTTTTATCGTCGCTTTATCCGAAACTTTAGTCAGGTGGCCGCCCCTCTCACCGCTTTGACATCTGTCAAGTCATGCTTTGAATGGTCAGAATCCGCTCAAAGGGCTTTTGATCATTTAAAGTCTCTTTTTACTACCGCACCCATTCTTATCACGCCTGATGTCCCTAGACAATTCATCGTCGAGGTTGATGCGTCTGAGGTAGGGGTGGGTGCTGTTCTATCACAGCGATTTGCAGCTGATGGAAAGATCCACCCATGCGCCTATTATTCCCATCGTCTCTCACCTGCGGAATGTAATTACGATGTCGGCAACCGGGAGCTGCTCGCCATACGCTTAGCGCTCGGGGAGTGGCGACACTGGTTGGAGGGTTCGTCTATTCCCTTTATTGTCTGGACCGACCATCGTAACTTAGAATATATCCGCTCCGCTAAGAGATTAAACGCGCGTCAGGCTCGTTGGGCATTATTTTTTACGCGCTTTGATTTTTCTATCTCTTACCGCCCCGGTTCTAAGAACGTGAAACCGGATGCCTTGTCTCGGCTCTTTGATCCCTCGACCTCCCCCGCGTCACTGAAGGAGATTATTTCTCCAGGTCTCGTGGTGGGGGCCGCAGGATGGGGAATCGAAAGACAGGTTAAGCGCTCTTTATCTCGCGTTGCCGTGCCACAAAATTGCCCTAAGGGCTTACTCTTTGTTCCGGTGCCCACACGCTTGGCTGTCCTCCAATGGGGACACGCTTCTAAATTAACTGCTCATCCCGGTGTTCGGGGCACACTTGCGGCTATCCACCAGCGTTTTTGGTGGCCCACCTTAGACCGTGATGCTCGCCGTTTTATTGCTGCGTGTGCTGTTTGCGCTCAAACTAAGGCTGGTAATTCCCCGCCAGCGGGTCTGCTTCGTCCGTTACCGGTTCCCACTTGCCCATGGTCTCACATTGCGCTCGACTTTATCACCGGTCTTCCCCCGTCAGATGGTAACACGGTCATTTTGACGGTGGTAGATCGGTTTTCAAAGTCTGCACACTTTATCCCGCTCACTAAACTCCCCTCTGCCAAGGAGACCGCCCAGATTGTTGTCAATCACGTATTCAAATTGCATGGTGTACCCTCTGAAGTAGTTTCTGACAGAGGACCACAATTTTCCTCTCTATTCTGGAGAGAGTTTTGTCGCCTCATTGGTGCCACTGCCAATCTCTCGTCGGGCTTTCACCCCCAAACTTGTGGCCAAGCTGAACACGCCAACCAAATCATTGGCCGGCTCTTACGTAGTCTCGCATTTCGTAATCCATCATTTTGGTCTGAGCAGCTCCCGTGGGCAGAGTATGCCCATAATTCGCTCCCATCCTCTGCCACAGGACTGTCTCCGTTTCAATGTTGCCTCGGGTACCAGCCTCCTTTATTCTCGTCACAAGAGGTTGATTCTAGATGCCCGAGCGTTCAGACATTTATTTCTCGGTGTAAACGAACCTGGAGAAGGGTGAGATCAGCTCTTTGTCGCTCTCGTAAGCGCATGTGCATAGCGGCCAATAAACGTCGGATTAAAAGCCCCCGCTATTTGCCGGGTCAGAGAGTGTGGTTATCCACAGCTAATTTACCTCTCCAATCTGAATCTCGTAAATTGGCTCCTCGATTTATCGGACCTTTCCCCATCACTAAGATTATTAATCCTGTCGCTGTCAAGCTCCGTCTCCCGTCTAATCTTCGCAGGGTACATCCCGTTTTTCATGTCTCTTGCATTAAGCCTGCCACCCGCTCGTCCCCTCGCTCCGCGCTTTCCGCCATTCGTATCGAGGGGTCACCCGTTTACAGAGTCCGCAAGATTTTGGACATGCGTCGTCGGGGGCGTAGGCATCAGTACTTGGTCGATTGGGAGGGATATGGTCCTGAGGAGAGGAGTTGGGTTTCCCCCCGGGACGTCTTGGACCCTTCGCTCATTGATGATTTCCTCCGGTCTCGTCAGGCTTCCCCCTTGGGAGCGCCAGGGGGCGCTCCTTAGTGGGGGGGGCACTGTCATGACCTAGTTTCTTTCTCTCTCTTTCTCTCCATTCACACACACACACACACACACACACACACACACACACACACACACACATTCATATACACACACACACACATTGCCCGCTCTCATTACTCTCAGCTGCAGCTGCTTCCACTCTCTCTCTCTCTCCACCTGTTCCTCATCTTCTCTCATTAACCTAGGCTTTATCTATCGTGCCCTGTCTTTGTCTTTTGTCAGATTGTTATACAATGCAGACGTGCTCACCTCGGTTCTGGATTATTACCAGCATATCCCTGTCTTGTCCTGTCCTGTCTCGTGTGTGAAGAAACTATTGTTTGTTGTTGGAATTACCCCCTGCATTTATCTGTCACACAGAACTGTGGCTCGAGAGAGACTTTTGACTGTACCTGTGTGGTGCCGCTGGCTGGCATCGGCCTCCTCTCGCTCTCTCCGGGTGTCTAGTGAATCCCGCTGCCCTTTTGGTTGGCTAAAGCCACGGAGGATATTTACGTTCCCGTTATCAGAAGAAGTCTCGGTTTATTATCCTATGTTCATCATTGACTTTCCTGTGGCAAGCTATTAAAACTACATTGACTGCTATCACTGCTTTTGGGTCCTTTCTACCTCATAACACAAGCAGGATTTGGACCGTACATTGACACATTCAGGTTATAGAAATGTTCAGAATGTTATAGTAATTATAGTGGTTCAGAGATTAAAGTGGTTCTCTTAAACTGTAATCATTTATATTTTTTGTTCATTAAAAATTTCAGTGATATGCAAACAACAAAACAATATTGTTCTGCAGTGACACACTGCAACTATTTTAAAACTAGATTTGCATGCTTGTGTGTGTTTTAAACTTAATGACTGCATGAGAATCAACACATAACACATTTTTATTTTTAAAAAGCTTAAAGACTAAAGAAAATTCAGTATGTAATGTTACATCTGTTATCTGTTGAATGTTGAACAATGCAAATCAACAAATAGACTTTTATTTTTCAGTCTTTAATTTTGTCAAATATAAGTCTTTGGGGTGGTTTCCCGGACAGGGATTAGCTTAATCCAGGACTAGGCCTTAGTTTAATTAGAAAATATAACTAGTTTTAACAAACATGCCTTACTAAAAACATTACCTGTGTGCATTTTGAGGCAAAACAAAGGGCACTGATGTATTTTAAGATATGTCAGTTTAAGTTGTTTTCAGTTTGGACAGCTCTTAACAATGTTTTAGTCTATGACTAGTCTAATCCCTGTCCGGGAAACCGCTCCATAATGTTTTGTTTGCAATCTACATGTTCAATATCTAATATATATCTATAGCTGATTTAGGAATTAAGGACTCCTCCCAAAATCTGCAAAACTGATATATCTGCATGTCTATAGACCAATTCAAATGATGTAAACAACACTGGTCCAGAAACACTTCCTGTTACAGTTTGTGACAGTTATTTTTTTATTTCACATGTATTATTATCTTTAAGATGTTTGTTTAACTTCAGTTAATTCAGGTTTATATGTTCTGTTGGTTTATTTTATCCCAACGTTTATCTAGTGTTAACAAACGGAAACAGGAAGTGCTTCTGGACCAGTGTTGTTTACATCTTGTGAAATGGTCTATAAACATTTATTAATTCGGATAAGAGTGATTTCTGTTTTTAAAGAAGCTCATTGCAGCTTCTTCATATAAATGACAGAAGTTGTTTATGCCAACTCAGCCTTATCTAAGGTTGGATTGCGAGTGGTTCAGTGAACAAATTTCCTTATTCATTAAAGAAGGAAGACAACAGTTTTCACCAACATCAGCAAATAAATTTGCTAACTTGTTTCCACAAAGTCATTTTGTTTCTTCCTTGTCTATGGCACTAATTTATCACCCTAAACCAGCAAAATAAGGAAAACGACACTAATATCTTAACTTAAAAACACTAATATAACTTTTATATTACAATGTCTGTTACAGGGCCATGCTATTTAACTTTAATAACAAAGACTAAAGCATTATGTGTATCAATAATTCACATTATAAAAATAAAAAATACAACACAACTGATGTGTCAGCAAGTGTTTAGTCACTGAAGACAATAAGGGAAACAATGCAAGTCGGTATGAATCCACTGCACCCTCACTGTAACACAATAATAATGAGATTAAGGAATCTCATTTTAACACAATACTTTAATCAAAATAATGTGATAAAACTCATAATCGTACTAAGTTTAATCTAAGTTTAATTTAAGCATATGGCATATGCCGATTTTAATCGCAATACACAGTCATGCAAACGCTTTAATTGCATCTATACCGCACTGAGATTTGCCTTTTTTTTGTCATGCAGCCATTAAGTACAATTTTGTAGTAAACTTTTCATTAGGAATTTTCTCTAAACTCTGTCAACATGACTCGCTGTCAATAGTCTTGGCTTCATCCAGAGACGGGGCAAAGAATGCGACAGTAACATATAAAACCCTACAGGCATTGTCATAATGTTTCAACATGGCATCGAATATAAAACACCTCCATAGGAACCTGTTTGTCATTTAATGTAAATGAATTAAAACAGTGGACAGTAACACACATATATGTGAATTCATTATTTGCGCTGTGCATTGGGCTATATGAATAATAACCACATTTTTTGTGATCCCATTTTTCAAACTTTAGTTAGTGTGTAATGTTGCTGTATGTGCATATTTCTAAAGGAGGGACTTCATAGAACAAGAAAGACATCAGCCCGTTTTAGGACAGTAAAAACAGCGCTATACAGATAAGTAAATTGAGTGAAAGATACTGTGTTTTTTAATGCACGAAACATAAACAAATGTTATATTGCACACCTTAAACACTATCATAGCTTCGAAAACACAGGAAAAACCTGACCTATAACAAATAATCTGAAAATAAAAACTGCATGTAAACAGGAGTAAAGAGGTTTACTCTGATTATTGGAAGTGATCAGATTATTGGTGTCATTGACAATAGACCCAGAAAGAAAGAGGCAACAAAGGAGAAATGAAGCCATCTGGATGTTTCTAATAGGAAGCTAAACACCCACTGATGGACTTTTTGTTCCTCTTAAGAGCACTACTGAACTTCAAAGAAAAACTGAAAACTTAAATGCCATATCTGGATAACAGGCCTACCTCTGATTTTGCAGATAATAAAAATTATTATATTTTGGATCCTTCAAAAATGTGTTTGTGAAAGCCTCATATTGTTTTAGCTCCCTCTTATTGCATTATAATATTATAAAGGTTAATGTTAGTGTTATTAACCAAACAGAAAGGTCTTTATGATTTAAAACTGAAGCATTCAAGTAAACAGTACCAAACAGTAGTGCACTTGAAGCAAAAATAACATTGACAGTAAATCAGAGAATGCAAACTTCCTTTTATACATGCATACACTGTAAAAAGTGTGCCTTAGTAGATTTAACAAAAATAAAGTGAGTAAACTGTATTAAAAATGTTGATTTTTTTTTTCATCAAAATACGAGTTAAAATAACATTAAATTTGAATAATTTGAGTAATTCTAAATGAACACATTATTGAGTAAATTCAACTTCATTTTATCATGTATAATCCACTTAAACTTGTAAGCAGGAAATGAACTTAATAATTTTTTGTTGAAACCACATGAAAAAGTTTTTGTAAACATAACTAACTAGGCAGTAGACTCGTAGTTCCCAGCATGCATTGCATTTTTTATCTAAAAACAGAGACTTGTTAGTGTTTAATGTTCATTTATCTTCAAGATTTAAAAGAGTTTCTGTTTCTTCTTTGAGTTTTGCAGTTACCACTGTTCAGAAGACTTGTGCTTGTGCATAGACTGCATACTGAAGCTGTCCAGAACTAAACTGGGCGGGCGCGTTGATTAAATAAACGTTTTGTGCCATCTCATCTCATGGATTGATGAAATATAAATCACTGTTAATGGAAACAACAACAAACCATAAAAAATTAGCTGTACCAATAAAAGTAAGTTAAACTAAGTAATACTAGTACTATTAGTTAACTCAACTTGATTTTGTGGTGTTTTTATTAAGTAAGGGATAATGTAGAGGCAGCCGGTAGTTATTGGGAAATAAGCCCTGACAGTGTGATCAGGACCCTACCCCCCGCTTATTACACGGCTACTTGCCACATAAGAAAAAAACTGGACATGAATATGAATTTGAAACATTTTATTGGCATATTTGTTTTAAATTAACATTTTTATCCTTCCGCGAAACTTTGCACAGATGCATAAAATGATCGTAATACCTTATTAAGATCCTCTGCTTCATACTTGTCTCCATTTTTTCTCTTTTAGCCAGTCTTTGAGAAGTTTTAATGCCCATTCTGTATTTTTTTGTGTGTTGGCTTCGTAGCTGTCATGCTCTATTTTGTCAAGTTCAGTCTCTGTAAGCTGTCTGTGTCTTGTCGTGGTTGTCGAGTGTTTGTCACAAGATGGCGCCAAACAGACAGTAATCTTTATTAATCTTTATTGGCGCGGAGCGATTTTACTCGTGCAAGTAGTCCGGCTATGCGTTATTATTTTGGAGCGGTTATTATTTGAAAAGAATGAACCTGCAAATGTCTCAACTGACCAATCAGAATCAAGCATTCCAGAGAGCCGTGTAATAAGTAATGTTACAGTGTTTATTATACTGAAAGAATGGAAGTTGACTCAATTTAAAACATTCAATGCAGCCACTTGCCTTAATAAGATCTAGATATTACGTTTTTACAGAAGTGATGCGCAGCTTTATGCTACAGTATAGGGCTGCACGATTTGGGTAATTTTCCCATTGCGGTTATTGGTGCTAATATTGCGATGTGCGGTTATAATAAATGGTATCATGAGTCAACTTGATAGGTTTTAAGGAAAATCCACACACAGTTTAGGGATAATGCTAAAATGTGTATTTGTAAAACTAGAAATGTTTTCGTATTGCCATGTGATGTAGCAACTGCTCAGTGTCAGTAATCCTAAATCCAAAATACCGCCATACAACAGACGTAGAGTTTTTTTTTCGGCTACCAGATCACTGTCAATCTCCTCTGCATCCATCTTCGCTCTGGTATTTCCGCGCTGCGCACACACAAGTGACAACGCACGCCACACACGTGCATGCCACACGTGCACTGCCTTTTTTGTTCGTTTTTTTTTAAACGGCAAGAAAAATCATCAAACTGTTATCAGAAAGTTTGTGTTAACAAGTCCACACATTTATTTATTTAATATAATTGCAACATTTTGCTGTCATATAATCGCACAGGCTGACATTGCGATTGCGATGCGATTAATTGTGCAGCACTACTACAGTACATAATGGCTTTTTGCTTTAATGTAGCGATTTCCTAATCAGCCATTTCACACTGTTATGTTTATTAAGTTCAGTGTTTAGAGTTCATATTGGTGATCTTATAGTCCATTTGAAAAAATATTATTTTGAACTGACTGTATTGATATAGACTGTATTGTATGGACATGCAGATTTCATCAGATTTCACCTGCACACAGTGTCAAAGCTACCAGTACTTGGTTTAAGGATCATGGTATCCCTGGTCTTAATTTGCCAGTAAACTCATTACAAAAAAATTACAAACCCAGATTGCATATACTATACCTCGAGAGTAAAATTAAGCCATGTTCTTGCAAAGCAATTAAAGGTACTGTAAGCATCTCATATAATAAAAGTACTCAGTAACTACAGTGTAAAGCTGAAACTAATGCAGCAGAGTCAACCTACAACAGCAATGACATTACAACATTACAACCTACAACATTACAACCTACAACAGCACCTGTGAATTTCTCAAAAGTAGGCCTAAGAATCATCAATGATACAATAGACAGTGCAATAATCATTTATATACCCACAATAATTTTCATAAACTTTTGAATGTAGCACAAGCCACAAGAATCACCCTGTAAATACTGGAGCTCATCTTTTTGTGCTGCACTGCAGAATAGAGTCTGTATTAGAAATCTTCATGACTTTAATATTTTATTGCATAAATATCTTTGTTGTTGTATAGATGTTAGTTAGCCTATTAAATGTCTGGGCTAAGAATGTTTTCTTGTAAATTAGCATTTTTATAAGGCTCTTATATTCAGGTTCAGTAATTTCACTTTAATGGCAATGATAAGGTTAGTAGTTAGTACTTGAAATATTTGCCATAAAAGCACTACAGCTTTAAAATTATCTTAAAAATATGCTGAAAAAACAATAAAAGATACATATAAGCAACTCACCAATACTAGCAGATAAAAATTCAACATCAACAGATACCGATATACCTTGCACTCCTAATTTAATTGAAACACCCAAGGCCCCTTGTTGCTCTTACTCCATTAAAAAAAGAAGAAACTTACCCAAAGGAAAAGAAAGGCGTGGGATGACATGTGCCCAACAGGTGCTGAAGATGGGCATAAGAGACAGACAGACACAGATAGATACTGTCTGCATCATCCTGTTAAACAACGACTAAACCGCTAAATCCAGAGATTGGTCTATTGGTTGCTTTTCTGGTCCTGACCTGTCAGCACGGTGTATCTCGCAGCGAAATCTCCGACTGCTGAAGGAGTCTGCTGTCATCTCATCTATACAGGAAACAACAAACGCATGTTAGCCAGGCAGCAACTCATCACTTCCGGTCAAGTCAATCTCTTCCTCTTTTAACCCAAATAAGATGCCTTCATGCCATTATCTGTGATTTTATTGTTAAATGATAAATGGCTATATGGAAAGCAGTGACTGAAAGGCTAAAACATTTTGACTGTTGTTTTACAGTATTGTGCTTGACTATCATGTATTCAGTTTATCTAGAGACTTATATGGAAGTAAAAATTTCTTTATTAAGATGCACATATATCAACCGTGTCAATAGCATGAACAGTGCATTAAAGGCGCTCTAAGCGAATTGACGCTTTTTAGACCATAAAACATTTTTGTTACATACCGGAAACATCTCCTCACTATCTGCTTGCTGCCTGTCCGCTGATCAAACTGTAAAAAAACGCGATCTCTGTAGACAGCCCAGGCCTCACAAACGGCAATAACAACACAGTGGCCAAACCTAGCACCACAAAACAAAACAAAGTGTTCCAGCCAATAAACGACAAAAAGGATTTGGGGGTGGGGGTTGGGCGCGTTCATGAAAGCACGGAAGGGAGGGGGAGGAGTTAGCTACGCTCCGTCTGTTTGAAAAAAGTTCAAACGTCAACAAAACTAACGTCTTGCAGATTCGCTTAGAGAGCCTTTAAAAGTTCCCTTTCAGTCTGTCACTATGACGTCACGTCGTGACAGACGAATTGGGAACACGCTTCATGCTTCATGCCGGCGCCGCCCCACCACGCGAGTATTTAACGAGAGGCAGGTGCGATACAAAATCAGCTTTTTTCGCTTTAAATCCAGCTTATCATCTGCTATTGAGAAGCTCTCTCCTGCTGGGAACTTCACTGCTTGCCTGAAGTTGGTCGGATGAACAGCACTGCAGCGGCGGCTCAGGTTTTTTCACCTCTTTGCTTCCTCACAAGGATTCCGTGTCTGTCGCAGCAAGGATCCACTCTTTCCTTTGGGAAGGGTTGTGGAGCCCGTGTTCGCCCCAGAGATGGCGATGATCAGCTTGTTGTGGACTCATCCTACCCCACCCGATCCATCTCGCCTCGATGATTGGTACTTCAGGGCTCTCCACACATGCTGCAGCCCCCACCACCACCTGTGCCATTCTTCCCCAAGGTGCATGATGAGCTGACTCGGTTGTGGAAAACCCTGTTTTCCTCTCAGAATCGACCGCATCAGCCATCTCACCTCTCTCGACGTCGGAGCCGTTAAGGGTTACGCTGGCATCCTGAGGGACCAGCCATCCCTTCCCTCACAAGCCTGCAGACACTCGTTAGCCCTGATGGGGTCTGCTTACCGGGTTTGTGGGGAGGTGGCTTCTGCGCTGGACGCAATGGCGTTGTTACAGTTTCATTAGGCTAAGGCTCTGAGGGACCTGCACGAGTGAGCTTACGACTCAGCCATCTTTTCGGACCTCCGCATGACTACTGACGTGGCGCTCCGTGCGACCATGGTCACCACACAAGCCATTGGTCAAGCGATGTCCACCCTGGTGATCCTGGAACAGCACCTCTGGCTGTGTCTTGCAGACAGAAAAGAGGTCGACAAGAATCGTCTCCTGAATGCTCCGATTTCCCAGATGCTTGCCCACTACCCGAGGTGGAAAACTTAGACCAAGGGCCCTGAGTCTCATCAGACGCTTTGCGAACACAGAGATTTAGTTCTTAAATACATCACTTGTTTGGGTCTTTGGGTCAACTGGGAAGAGAGAAAACTCGGTCCAGTGCAGAGGATCTTTTTTCTCGGTATAGATTAGGGTTGTGCGGATATAGTATCGTGTATCGACGATCTTCAGACATATCGCCAAAAGCAGGCTTTCATGGCGATAGTCATGACAATAGTTGGAAAATGGTTATTATTATTATCATCATAGTTTTATACTTAATGCACGCGTCTTGAACTCCTTTTAGCACCTGAAATAAATCCAGGGCGTCATGAGCAGCTGTGCTTCTCTCTGTCTAACGTGCACACGCTGTCGCATCTGTCCGAAGTCTGAATATAAACTAAAGTAGTAATCCTTATGCATTTGTTTAGTTATATGCGTTTCATACGAGCTGAGGCAAACTATAATTTTTTTTAAATATAACCTGCTGCATCTTGGCACTTCTCTCACTTTCGCATACGTGCAGAGAGCTGCACTCCGTCTGAAGACAGATCACTAGGTAGTAATCCTGTTTATGATGTGCATTTCAAGGAGTCTTAGCAATACATCCCTTGTGTTTAAAATATGAATTGCGTTCTGCTGGGGCACCACTTGACGTTTAGCCTTTTGCAACAACAATCAGGATTATGATTTTTCCCATAATTGAGCAGCCCTAGCTCTGACATTTCCTTGCACCAGAGAGGTCGTTAGTGTGCAGAGGGTTAAATCAAGCGAGTGTAGTGTTCCCACTCCCTGGCACCCAGGAAATTTTAGAGTTAGAGTTTTAGGCTTTAATCGCCATCAGGCTTAGGGCCCCCCAGCATGTAGGACCGGCACTGCAGAGAATATCAAAGTAAGCAAGCAGGTATTTCTGTGCAAAATAATAGTGTCTATAAAATCATTAATTTCAGTGTTTATCTTGTAATAAATTAATATTTAAGAAATTGTATATGAAGCTTAGTTTTTATCATTTACAGTAACAATCACAAATTATGTGTCATTTGTTGTTTTTTTGGTCATGACTAGGAATGGGAAACGCAGGGCACCCCACGATATGATACCATACACGGCTCCCGATAACGGTATCACGGTTCTTCGATTCTCCAAAAATCTAGTATTGCTTGCAAATTCTATGTCGATACATAACGGTATCTGCCAAACTATAACAAAATGTCCAGGAAAAGATGTCTCTTTATGCAAGTCCAAAAAAACCAACCAGGATTAAAGTCATTTGAGCACTCTGAACAAGATAAAACTTCTACAAAATGTTAATCCTTTTAACATTGGTCTTCGCTTGTCTGGGAGGACCAGCTTAAACCAGCTACTTTCACCCTAGCCAAGCAGGCAAAGCTTCCAGCCAAAGCTGGTTTTGGCTGGTATGATCAGCTGGTCTTTCAGCCTGACCAGCTATTAAAAGCAAAAACCCTAAAACCAGCTTAAAAAGCTAAAACTAGGCTGAAACACCATCTTAAACCAGTCAACCAGCATAGGCTGGTTTTAGCTGTTATTTTTACGGTAGGGATTGATAATTGCAAATGTATAGAATTCAAGTTGAATTCAATGTCTTGACACAAAGAATTTGTTTACTATTAAAGCAACACCAAAGAGTTTTTTTTTACCTTAAAATAACGTTTCCAAAAAAGTGTCAGTGGTTCATCTACTCAAAACAGGGTGAATGGCACTTTCACATTCGCTTTGCAGCCCTCTATCGGCCAAAACCGCACTAAAGAAGTTTCCAACCATCGGGTAGTGGTCCTGTAGTTTGAGTGAAAACTACAAATCTTGCTTTATGGCAGACCTACAATCCAATCAGAGCCAGCTATGCTGCAGTATTTACGACAGTGCTAATGAACAATTACGCTTCTAACCTGTAGGGGGAGCAAAGAGCAATAACTCTTTAGTGTTGCTTTAACAGACATGTATTATTATTAACACTTTCAATATATTCAATGAGATTAACTGAAGTCCAACAAGAGGTGATATTTAAGTTAAAATTCTGGGCATTTAAGGGAGACTACACAGCGTTCCAAATTATTATGCACATGCCATTTTTTTTCCAGTACAGTCAGTAAGTTTACACATTTTTATTTTACCCTCAACACTTATATGTCAGTGTGGATGTTATTCTATTTAAATGAAATAAAATGTCAAAAGATACTTTTAATACTTTGAAAAATATGCTGTTCCAACTTATTATGCAGAATGCACTTTATAATTTATAATGATATAGTGGATTAAAATGATCTAAATGTAACTTGTGGAAATACATTATTTAACATTTTTTGTTTGTCTGTTTTTTGAAAAAATTATCTGTCCATGCAGGACATTTGACAGATATCCGTTTTTGGATCATTTTAATCCATTATATCACTATCCATTTTTTTTTATTTAAATAAATTTTTCACATCAGTATTTTGTATTTTATTTTGTTACATTTCATGAGCCAGTATTTGTAGTTTGTAACAAAATAGTTATTGATGTAATTGTGCCCACCTCTGACTTTAAGGCTATATTCGCCTGCAGTTATATTAGCATCTACCAATAAATATTAGGCTTGTTCGACTTTATGCGGCGCCGCAAGAACCGACAGCCGGATGACGCCAAAGTACCGCGAGAATGATTCAATGAATCACATTTCGTCTCGCTCTCGCGATACTTTGACGTCATCCGGCTGTCGATTCTTGCGGCGCCGCATGAAGTCGAACAAGCCTATTATTAATCGTTCTCGCGGCGCTTTGACGTCATCCGCGAATACGCCTAGTGTTTAACCTCACGTTGTTAGGTTAAAAATTCAAATCAGATTCCCCTGGCTCTTAATAAACATTATCTAATGCTTCTGGGCTCCATCTTAATGTCCTCAAATGTGACTTAATGCCAATCAAGCAATGCCCTGTTTCCAGTATATGCAACATTCCAGTTAAAGAGACAGTTACCTACCTTGGAATTGTGATCAGCAAAAATTCAAAACTAAGATGTGATCTAAACTTCTTGCCAATCATATAGAAAACAAAAAGGAAATTTAATCAATGGCTTCAGAGAGACTTAACTTTGAAAGGAAGGATTCTTCTTTCTAAGGCTGAAGGCATTTCTCGTCTGACTTATGCAGCTATTTCATTAGACCTTGACAAAACAATATGTAAAAAGATTGATCAATTAATGTGTAATTTTGTATGGAAAAATAAGCCACATTATATAAAAAAGTCAGTTTTATCCAACAGCTACAATAATGGTGGACTTAATTATGTTGATTTTGCAACTTTGAATAACACCTTCAAAATTAATTGGGTGCGGAATTACTTGAAAAAACCATACAGTATTTGGAATATTATACCCGAGCATGTTTTTTCTTAATTGGGTGGTTTAAATTTTCTTTTACTCTGCAATTTCAGCATTGAAAAAATCCCTGCTGCTCTTTCTAATTTTCATAAACATTTATTGTTTATTAGCATGGTCTATGATCTACAAGCACAATTTTTCTCCGACCAATTACTTTATATGGAACAATAAGGATATCTGTTATAAGCATAAATCCATTTTTTTTGAAAATTGGTTCAAGAATGATATCAATCGGGTCAGTCAATTATTTAATCAAGATGGTTATTTACTTATTTATCAAGAATTTCTCTCTTGTTATAATATCCCTGTTACTCCAAAACAGTATGCCATTGTTTTTGATGCTATCCCTAGCTGTGTTGTTATGTTATTTAGGGGCAACAATAGTTTGACAAGTTCTGTAATACCTTTTCCAGACCTGACTGACACTTTTGTAGGTAGAATATGTTTTAACTCCACAATGAAAAATAACAGAAATGTTCGCTCTCTGTATCTTAATGACTATGTTTCCACTCCTCATGCTGTCATAAAATGGAATAGATAAGTGAAAAATATTTTGTGGAAGAAAGTATGGACTCTTCCTAATAAGTATTTATTGACGAATAAGGTCAAGGAGATTTCTTTCAAGATTCTTCACCAGTATTATCCTGCTAAAACATTTATTGTGTCAAAATTCAAACTAAATATAGATACAAACTGCACATTCTGTAATTCACAACCAGAAACTCTAATACATCTATTTTGGCAGTGTAACTTTATAAAAAAACTGTGGTTAGACATTTGCCAATTCATTGCTGATCACATATATAATGATTTTGAGCTGTGCTTTAAAGATGTTTTGTTTGGTTTTGAGAAGCAATATGAAAATACTTACTATCTATGTAATTTAATTATTTTGCTTGCAAAGTATTTTATACACAAATGCAAGACTATGAACGCTCCCCCCGTTTTCTCTCTCTTCAAAGAAGATATCTTAATTTACACTAAATTATTATCGTTTTCTAGTAACAAAAAGGCTATAAAAACTCTAAATCTATGCACACTTTTTGATGTTTTTATATAATCTTGTTTCGATTTGCTTTCTTTGAACCCCTGGATTTTCTTTTTCTTTCCCTTATTTTCTTCAATGTTGCATTATTGTTTTCAGCTGTGTTTTATTAATATGTTTATCATAATAAAAAAAATAATAAAATACAAAAAAAAACTCACGTTGTTAGGAGAACGAATTCCATTATATTAAGTTATTAAATTGTATTAAGTTAATTGACAAAGTGTAGAAAATACTGTAGTATACCTTAATATTCAATATGGTACGGTTCAAAAACACTTTAGCATATAAATTGTACAACAGTTTATAGCCTACTACCATATTTTTTTCATTTGGTCTGGCACCCACTGTTAATAAACACACATTCATTTTAAATTCAGTTTTAGTGTTACCATTACATGTTTTGACAGCAGAATCTTTTCTATGTAACAATTACTTTTAGTCCTGTTGATTTTCAGGTTGTTGCACATTATCCAGAAAAAAAAATTCATCTAAATGAGCCTCTTAAACCTATAGGATGACACATTTTTTGTGAATTACCCACAGTGATAAATTAAAGAATTTAAATCTATGAAAGGGGCATGTTCATGCCTACTGAACGCAGTCTCGTCTTGGATTTGCGTCCTTTGGTGCCCCCTAGCGGCAATAACTGCAAACGTTCTCATTGAACAAACAATCTTGTTTCAGTAAAACGTATTAAATCCACATCTTTTATTTTTAAAACATTTAAAGCCCGTAAGCTTATTATAAAAATAAACAAAATCTTAAAAAAACAGTGGTTCACACATTAACGAGTTATTCGTAAAAAAAGGGAAATTATTCTCTGAACCATTAAAACCGACATTTTCTCCATTTGTTTTTACAAAACTCAAATTTGGCAATATCACAATTGAAATGATTTCTCCAGTACCATTCCATAACACATTCACAAGCTGTTGAAGAAAAAAATTCATTCGGCCCCACTATAGGAGAATTGATTGCAATCAACCCTAATAACAGCAAAGTGGCCTTTTTATCAGGTCCACAGTACCAAAACAATACTTTTGAGTTTTGTTTTTATATTGGTATATTTATATTTAACTATAAACAATATAAAAACCATTTCAACAAAACCAACGGTACCCATACATATACAAACACAAAATCTACAGCAATTAAATAAAATCTTTTTTTAAAACCTTAATTTTTGCATTGTACAAATATGATAAAATGCAATACATTAAAAGTCAAGCAAATGTATCTTTCAAAAGGTGGGATTTAAAAAGAAGACAGAACAAAGGCAGTGACTAAGAAAGTTTGATGTGCGATTGCAACTAGAGTAACAGAAACTTTAGTAACTTTGATTTCCATATTTAGGAGAATGATTCATTAGTTATGCAAACTCTCTACAAACATATCATTCACATTCATCGCCTGTATCACAAACAGACTGTCAGAAAAAAATGGTCCCTAACTGTAACTGGGGAAGTACTTTTTAAAAAGGTCCTAATAGGTACCATTTAGGTACACCAATATGAGGTACCTCTTTAGGTGCAAAGATGTACTTTTTGTGAGGAGAACAGCCCCTGTGACAGCTAGGGATATTTCGTTTTTACCACGTACGAATCTGTAATAAAATAATAAGAACTGATCAAGTAAAAATAAGTTCAAGTGATCAATAAAAACATGACATTTTATCAAAGTCTTGGCTCTGTTCACTTAAAGGGATAGTCCACCCAAAAATTCTGTCATGATTAACTCATCCTCAAGTTGTTACACACCTATACATTTCTTTGTTCTAAAGATATTTTAAGCAATGTTAGTAACCAAACTGTTTTTAAGCACCATTGACTTCCATAGCATTTTTCTTTCCTACTATGCGTCAATGGTGCTTTGGTTTCTTGCTTGATTTAAATATATTCCTTTGTGTTCAGCAAAACAACTAAATGTATAGAGGTTTTAGGGTGAGTAAATAATAATATAATTTCATTTTTGGGTGAACTAACTCTTTAAACTAACTGTTTATACCCCCAAAATGTACATTATTTACTCACCCTCATGTCATTGAATCTGATAGTGGACGTGATTTCAGATTATTAGTAAATATTTATTGGTAAATAACTGTAATTTTAATTTAGCTCTGAAAAATATTGAACAATCACATCGAGAACTTTTGTTTTTGTTTGTGGGTAAAGAGCAGGACAAAAAAAATCTCACCTCTATGTTCCACAGAAATAAATAACAGCACATACTGTAGATCTGGAATGACACCGTAGTGAATAAATAATGACAGTTTTTGGGTAAAATATTCCTTTAGGTTTGAGTAAAAGTGGTTTAAAAGAGACAAACGACCAATAAAACACAATACACTAAAGGAAACAGTTCAGTCACAATTTTACAGCTTCAATATTTACAAACTGGAAAATAAACATAAGTTTCCACTCACAGAGAGGTCAGAGAGCAGTCGGCATGTTGGGTCGTGAAGCTCAAAGCTTTGTTTGAAGTTTCAATGTGCCATTTGAACAAGTGGTTCGGCTACAGGGCTCAAGTTTTTACACAGCAGAGGCCCGATTATGGCTCAGAAAAGAGAGCATAGTTTAAAATATAAGGAAGTGAGGGAAGCCCTCAGATGGGTGTGTTGGGTAAGTGGCCGTTGGATCCGTTCAGCATGTTGTTGCTGAGTGTGATGGGTGATTTACCGTTATGCACCTCGCCATTGTGTGACTGCCCATTTAGTTTCTCCACATGTGGCGACTGCTCCCGAAGAGACTCTCTCTCCTGGGACGTAATGCTTTCTCCCCTTTCGGCATCCCTGCGAGGGGAGAGGGTCTGCGGGAAAGTCCTGATGGGGCACGGTAACCGAAACCTGTACAGCGCGATGGTTAGCAAAGCGCTAATGCACAGAGCTAACAGGACAGAAACCACTACCAACTCCTTCAGGTAAGTGGGCTTGTCAGCCACCTCAAGATTTCCCCCGGGCTCAACCATCATTTGTGATTTCTTCTCCTCTGATACAGACGAGTGAGTGAAGTTTCTGCTCCTGCTTGTGGTGAGCACCGGCGTATCGTTTTGTGTGACCGTAGGTTCTGTACTTTCAGGTTTTGGCTGTGGCATGGTCCATCCGGGTGTCGTCCATTTGGTAGTAAAGACTGAGGATCTGCTTTCTGTCTCAGCATCCGGGATGATATGTGGCTGATGTGATGGTGTGGGGGCAGCTTGTGTGTTGGTGGGGTGGCGTTTTTGTTGTACATGATAGATGACCAGAGTTTGGGTGTAGCCGTTTTCCTCAGCCTGGCACTGGTAAGGACCCAGGGTGGATGGGATTGCGACGAAACTGAGGCTGCCGTTGTCTAGCTGAATGTAGATTTTGGGCGACAGCTGACTGTTTGGCCGCTCCCAATAGCGCTTGGCTAGTTGTGATGCTTCTGGGCACTGCAGGTGCACCACCTCGTTCAGAGACACAGACAGGACCTCACCTGAAGGACACACAGTTGAGGGGGTCAGGGGTTGAAGATCAGATTACAAAGGAAAACACGACGGCATCATAGACAAACAGGCAGTCTTACACTCTGAATGGCACTTTTCATTAACCCTTTCCCCACCATTGACGAGTTATGTCATCAATTAAGAGAAAACATTTGCATAAAAAACGTGTTCTGATGAGGTTTTATGTTAATCTGTAATAATGCATGTACCCAATTTATAAATAAACTGAAGCCAAAAAATTATGTACTAATTTTAAACTCTGTATGTTTTGAGAATCGTTCTGAATCTGATCTCTAATAAAATTCCTTCACAAAAATGCAATTATTTCAGCTTTTTGCAATTTTTTTTATTTTTTACGAAAAATACCCATATTTAAGAGTAGAGTAGAGTAGAGAAAAAATATAGATAGGATAAAACGTTTTTTTTCCCCCCCGTTTTGTTTGTTTGTTAGTTTATTATTTGTTTGAAAGCAGAGGGTCTGTTCTTTAATTTGATATATTTGCATGTTTATATATTTTAAGAAGAAAAATTTTGTGGAAGGTATTTTGTGAAACTTTTGTAAAAAAAAATGCTGGCAGGGAATGAGTTAATAAGGTACAAAACTGGGTTTAAAATTGAGGAGCTCAGATGCAAGCCATTAATTGCCATCTCTCTTAAAAATTAAATATGATATTAACCAAATACTCTCTGCACATATTATATGGCCATTCAAAAATTACATTTTTTAGCAAAGTCCTCTAAGTAATTGAATTGAAGAATGATGGCACGCAAAACAACCGAGTATCACATTCAAACTTGGGTCCTTTGTGAGTACTTGGACCTGAATAATACAACCCAAATGTGGCAGTGAAATTATCACAGCGCACCCTAGTGTGTGGTTTCTTCATTTTTACATTCTGACTTTCATCTTTAGCAATGTCTGTACTTGTATCTTTAGCGATTTTCCAACTGTTTACTCTTTCTTGTCCAAAGAAGTAGATTTGCTTTTAGAAGTGGAGATTTTTTGCCAAAAAAGCTTGCATACACTTAGAGAGTTTTGCTGCTAAAGACAGTACAAGTTGTTAATTATCCATGAAGTGACTTTTTGTAAAAATAGGGTATTTCAATTACTGACAAATAACCTTTTCATTGCCACTAAAGTGAAATTACTGAACCTAAACATAAGAGCCTGATAAAAAATGGTTGTTCTTGAAAAACAATTATTGAAAATGAAAACTTTTAATGTATACATTACCACTATGAAGTGGAAACTGCCCCAAAAGTCATAATTTTATAATGTAGCCTAAGTATTTAATAGAGAATAAATGTGGGATGCATTTGGTAATTAAAAAAATATAACAGAAATATACCTTTCTAATTGAACAGAAATTACCATTGTAATTGTTTATAATGTAAAATTACTAGATACTTTTGAGATGGCCACCAACATCATGAAACCAAGTAGGTATGCTCATATTGACCAGTAAACCGAAGGTAAGAAATTACTACTATGCTAAAAGAAAAAAAAACTGTTAACGCATAGTGCATGTCGACACGTGCCTACAGACATTTCGCCACGTTTCTAGCCTTAATTTGTGAATGGCCTGTAAATGACGCGAATCAGTGCCGCCCTGACAGCCTGGTTAAGTAATAATTTTTACTGCATGCGTGTCCATGCTTGAGTATGGTTTGGAAGCTGCGAGTGCGTGCGCAAGAAGGATGTCGTCCGTCTCTGTCTCGTATGCATCCGCACTATTAGTGGCCAGACCTTCGCTGATCACTTCTGTCCTAGACCCTGATCATAAACATCTCTTTTTGCACAAACAGAGAAAGACGACGCAACAGCAAAACTAATTCACCGGTCTGATCACATGCTCTTTGATAATGTAATGTTGTGTGTTAATGTAATAATGTATGAATCGTGGTTCTGTTGTTGATCTGTTTCTGCTGTTTGCATGTTAAATTAAATAAAACGTTTGTTTTGTTTTTAGCGGGTCACAGACAACCGTTAATGTTCGGTTAACAAGCTGCTGTTGTTGATTGGGAAAATGAACTGAAATGAGCATCCCTAAAACTAACACAAATTTCCTGAAAAGTGCCACATACTAGTACTGAACAACTTATTGATCTAAATGTAGTGTTTAAGCAGGACAAACAAGAATATTTCAGTGAACTACTTCAAGTCAGGAACAACAAGATTTTCAGCTGTATAATTCATTACACCAAGTCAATAATGATATACAATGACACCATACAGACAGAAACTACCGTTAGCATATATAGATGTCTAAACATATGGGAAACAACATTTACATCAGTTTTACTCACTTGAGGGGGACACAGGCAGACTAGCCCGTGACCTGGGTATAGCAGATTTACACTGCTCTGATACATTACCCCCATCTACATCCTGAACACTGGAAAGAACAGAAGGAGACGATAAAAGTGAAAAAATGCAAGATTCAAAACCCGTGTACAGTTCAAGTTTACATTTTTACAGTTTTCATAAGAGGATCAAACCAATCATCAATCCAGCATTACTGAAATAAAGTAGAGCCAACTACAGACTGCTTTGACTCTGAATTAAATATGAACAGTACTGTTGTTCCAAAAAAAATAAAAAAACAGTCTAGTTTGACTTTCATCACACTGTCATTTCCCAGAATATACTTTTCGTTTCTTTATCTTGAACTAAGTGTTATGGATGCACATTGTTACAGGTCTGAATTAAATTGGCTATGATAGTAATGAGACTTACACAGACTGTTGACTTGTTGCATCTGTGCAGACTTTCATTCCAGGGTCCCAGCCACAGAAGGGGTCTCTGGCTAAAATACATTCAGCACAGCTCCAGTGGTATGAACAGTTGGACAGAGGTACTGACACCACCCCTTCTGCATAGCCTATCAACACTGCCCCCTGCAGGACAGAAGAACAGTTAACCCTTTCACAGACTTACCATACTGACCGGACACATGAAGTGGGCATTTGTGAAACTAATGGGTCATAATAAGGACACTGGACACATTATAATATAGAATTATATTACGTTTACACACCAAATTACTAAAAACTTGTAAATGTCAGTAAATCTTAACCTGGGATGCCATCACAGGTCATAAAAACTAACCATTCCCAAGCTTTTGCCTTAGTTAATTTTGTTAAACAAAGTATACACAGAGTTTTATACTGAATCAAGAAAAAAAAATTTCAGTCAGTCACAAACAGCTGTGCTGTCATTGGTTGACCAGAATGATGGGACTGGTCTAAGCGATTGCCCTGCGAGTACAGCTATGTATTGATATCTGAAGTGACATGTACCCGTGAGATTGACAGCAGGAGATTTGTTACTGGCTGAGGTTGATTGTACACTTGGATCTCCTCGATGATATGTGCACCTTTCTCCAGGATCACAGCTTTGTGCAGGTACCCTGACTCTACAAAGGGGACAAGGGGAGGCAATGTTAAGATGGTACTGTTTCTAACTTTGGCAAGCATTAAACAACAAACAAAAGTGGTAAAATCCTCATTTTTGTTTTTGAAAATGCAAGACCAATCTGTTATGTTTGACCTTTAAAGAATGATTGCATGCATTCAGTATTAAAACTACAAACTCTTCAAGCGTCAACTCTTCAACATCTATGCTGGCCATGACGTATCAATATTTACCTGTTAGCAGATAAAGCACAGTGTACACTTTGCCGCGAGCTCCACGGACTCTCTGAGCTGCAATGTTTCGGTAGCTCTGATCAGGTGACACCAAAGTCAGGCCCTTATTGGCCGGCATAACACTTTCATCAGCCAGGAAGTTCTCCTTCACGAAGCGCAGTGTGTTATCTGATGCGTTGTGAAGGCCACACTGTAAATATAACAGGAGATTTGAATAGCTTCACTAGAATCAAGTAACACAACCTGTAACTGTTTAGGAAAAGTAAAACAAGTAAAACGCAAAGTTTGGACAGACTAACTTCTGGAAAGTGATTTGATTGGTTGAGAAGACTGAGAAGTTTTGTATTGGAAGTGGACTTAAACTGTAACCAATAATACTGCTTTTTGCAATCTAAACTTTTAGAGTTAACAAAGATCAATCATGGTCTATTAGATATGACTCGCCACTGGATATTTTTGCTTAATTTAGGTTCTCTATATTTTGTGTAAAATAGACAATTCATGTAATGATAAAAATCAGACCAAATCCTTTAAAGTGTCTTTCACTTTCAAGCCACAATGACACCGACCTCTCCAGGGTTCGCCATTTTCTCTTGTACCCGTGTGGTCCACTTCTGAGCGTCTCGGTTTAAGTACTTGTAATTTCCAGCGAACACCTCCTTGATGTTTTTGAGCGTGAAAGCACATATCGCAGAGCGACCCGCATTCACTCGCCTGCCCGACACCAAAACAGATAAACAAGATTTAAACATCTTTTAAACCATCTACACAACTTTCATGCTGAAAATAACTTCTCTCTACTTACCACTGAGAACCGAAAATGCCGAAGAAAAGTGTTTCTTCCTCAGAGGCGCCCTCTGGTGCTGGGACACTGACTATATCCTGCAGGATGTTGTACGGCAGCTCTTGGGCAGCTTGACAACGTAGCTGAGCCTTGGCAAAGGTGGTCCAGCGTTTTTGGAGAGTTCGCTGCCCACCCACATCGCTCTAAATATACAATAACACCTCAGAATCAACTCTTTCATTGGAATTTGATGAATCTCCAGTGATATATGCATCACATACAGGACACTAAAGTGCTGAAATCAACAAGCAATACTTACAGTGCAAACCTGCGCAATGCGAGACACTGAAAACTTGTCAATGAAATCGTACTCATTTCCAGTTTCGCTAAAGAAGAAATAGACCTTCGCCTCACTAGGAATATAAGTGGAGCTGATGAATGTAGGATCTGGAAAGTGATACCAGTAACAGTTATAATACAGTGAATCTCTCATTACAGCAAAAAAAGCTTTAAGTAAAAGCAGGAAGTAAAAAAGGTCTGATTCATTAGCTGGGTTTTCATTGAAATGCAAAGTTATTTGAGTGACTGACGGTGGTATTGGTAACAAACAGTAAATAAAACAAGGCATACTTAGAAAATAAAGATAGGACTGCATTTAGTTACAAATTAATTAAGTTATTAATTTACTAGCAGTGCAGCTTGCAATTGCCAAACTGAATGCTGTGCATAGCAGAAGGAATTCAGACTTTTTAATGCAGGCACTAGCAGCGACGATGTCGAGCCCCATATACAGCGGGAAAAATAAGTATTTGACACATCAGCCTCAGTATCAGCATTTTTATCAGTAAGTGGGCTATTGACACAAAATTTCCACCACATGTAGCCATCAAGCCAAATACTGAATTCATACAAAGAAATCAGAACATTTAAGTATACAAGTTGAGTCATAATAAATAAAGTGAAATGACATAGGGAATAAGTATTGAAGACATGAAGAAAACAAGGTGCAAAATGGCATAGAAAGCCAGGAGATCACCTGAAATCTGTCAGTATTGAGAGGGAAACCCTGCCGCCTATCAGTACTAATTGATATCAGCTGCTTTAGTCCTAATTAATGGCCTATAAAGGCTTCTCATTACCTAGGAGGCAAACAGGAGAAGGACAGGGGACTGGCAGTCGGAGGTCAGGTTAGTTGGCGGTTTGGCATAATCTGATTTGTGACTGGATCTGGATAGTATAATGGAAGAGAAAGATGGGAATGAGGATTGGTTAAGAGGTCTAGAGGAGTGGAAAAATCAAGGATATGTACAGGGTAAAGGGAGAGGAGGAATAAATAATAATAGTAGGACTGAGGGAATGTGGAAAGGACCTTCGAAGAAGAGTATTGAGGATGTTGCTGATACAGTAGGTAGAGATGTGAGAAGGAAGTTAAGTCAGGAAGAGGAACTGAAGGTAGTCGTCAAGTTTAATGAGGGACATGATATAGGTGAAGTCGGTTTGTTTTCCTTGACTAGTGGACTGAAAAAGGCAGTAGGAGACATAAGTATGGCAAAGGTGTTACGGGATGGCAGACTACTAATTAAATGGAAGAATAATGAGCAAAAAGATAAGGCTATGAGATTACAAACGGTGTGTAAAAAAGAAGTGAGCGAAGTACGCAGCTTTGTAGGTACAAGAACAAAAGGGGTGATAACTGGTATACCGATTGGGGAAAAATTGGATGATATTAAAGAGAGTATTAAGGGAGGTACTGTAGTGGATATAAAAAGACTAAAAGCAAATCGTAATGGAGAGAAAGTGGATAGCACTACGGTATTGTTGGAATTCAAAGAGCAAATGTTGCCAGATAAAGTGATGGTGGGATTTTTGAGTTTCAGGGTGCGGGAGTATATTCCTCCACCAACTCGATGCTATAGATGCCAAAGGTATGGTCATATAGCGAAAGTTTGTAAAGGGAAACTAAGATGTGGGAAATGTGGAGGAGAACATGCATATGGAGAATGTGGAGAGGGGATTGAGAGGAAATGTTGTAACTGTGGAGGGGATCATACAGCTGCGTATGGGGGATGTCCTGTAAGCAAAAGAGCAGTTGTGGTGCATCAGATAAGGGCAACACAAAACATTACATATGCCGAAGCTGTAAAGGTTGTCAATAAAGAAAGGAATGAGACACATGAGACATCGGTAGCACAAGTTAGTGATGTTGAGGGCAGAAGGCCAAAAGAGGATGTGGTAAATTCAGAGAAACTGATATTGTTTATTGCCTATGTGGTTAATTGTTCTGATCAAGCTAAAACAAAAACTGAGAAAATAAAAATAATTGTTAAAGCTGCTGTTAGATTCTTAAATGTGGAGAATCTATCATGGGAAAAGATACAAGCTGATCTAATACAGGGTGAAACAAGTGATCTATCCTTGACATCTGTAGGAACTTAGTGATTTTACAGTGGAATGCAAGAAGTCTAATTGCCAATGGGCAAGAGTTAAAGGGCTTTATTTATAAACCAGATGTAATTTGCATTCAGGAGACATGGCTTAAGCAGTCATTAGATTTCGTTATAAAGGGATACATAGGTGTTGGAAGAGGTAGAGTGGAGGGAAGTGGTGGAGGGTGTGCAATATTTGTCAAAAGAGGAATGCAGTTTAGAGAGGTTAAGAAGGGTGGGGATTTGGAATATATTGTAATTGAAATCTGGACAAATAGTGGTAGTATGGGTATCATTAATTTTTACAATCCATGCAGACTTTTAAAAGTTGAATATTTAGATGAAATGTGGGAGAACTTAAATAGGAAAGGTATTTGGTGTGGTGACTTCAATGCTCATAGTACTCTTTGGGGAGATAGGGATGATTCTAATGGAAATGTGATTGAGGAATATTTGGGAGAGAAAGAGCTAGTATGCCTGAATGATGGCACAGGTACGAGGATTGATGTAGCAAGGGGATATGAATCTGCAATAGATCTTACATTAGCTACAAAGTCAGTAGCTGATATATGTAGCTGGGAAGTATTGAGAGAAAGTATTGTAGGCAGTGACCATTTTCCCATTTTAATTCAGGTAGGAGTGGAGTTGGTAAGCGAGCATGTAATGAGGGAAGGAAGATGGATATTAGAAAGAGCGGATTGGGACACTTTTAGAGAGGTTAGTGAATACAGTTTGGTGGGTATAAATAAAGATCAGAGTGTAGAGAAATTATGTAGGGAAATTAGCAACAGCTTAATAGTTGCAGCAGAAGTAGCTGTCCCTAAAACGAAAACTAAAAATGTCAAAAAAAGTGTACCATGGTGGTCTAAGGATTGCAGTGAGAGTATAAAGCATAGAAATATGGCGCCTTTCCATTGCATAGTACCCCACGGTTTAGTTTAGTTTGGGTCGGGTCAGTTTACTTTTGGGAGCTTTTCCATTGGGTGCAGTACGTAGTACCCGATACTTTTTTCGTACCACCTCGGTTGGGGTTCCAAGCGACCCGAGCTGATACCAAACGTGACGCGAAAACACAGTAGATCACTGATTGGTCTGAGAGAATCGTCACGTCATCGCTATAATGTAAATATTAGCTTCAGCTTACTGCTAGCTTGCGCTGTCTCAAGCAAACATGTTGTTATCTGTTTTCTGCTATAAGTTTCCAAACCCCCTTTTAGCGATGAAAAACATCCGCAGGTTGAGAATCCGGGACACCATAACAGTTTTTTCCAGACTTGCAGTTTGTGGCGGCACATTCGCGACGTGCATGTCCGCATTATATATGCTTAAATGCAACTTGAATGAGGCTCAGCGGAGCGCCGTCGACTGACGCCACGGGTCGGGTGTTTGAACAGAAACTTTCATGTGAGACAGAGGTAGTTATAAACGCGGTGTGCAAACATCTATTTGTGGTGGCCAATTTTAATTTTGTGGCAGACTGAGAAATAAATGAATGTATGGGAATGTACAACAACGCTCTCACGTGTATGATGTCACAGCAGTAGGCAGCGTAAATATAACGACACGCCTATAATCCCACCCACTCCGAAGTGATACTAAACTCGATGGAAAAGCTAACCACGCCAAAGTGAGGTGAGCTGACCCGACCCAAACTAAACTAAACCGTGGGGTACTATGCAATGGAAAAGCGCCAATAGAGCATTTAAAATTCTGAAGAGGACACACAGCTTTCAGAATATGATCAAGTATAAGAGATTGCAAGCAATAGTGAGGAAAACAATAAGAAAGGCAAAAAAAGAATATTGGCAAAAGTTCTGTGATTCCATTGGCAGAACCATGCCAATACAACAAGGATGGGGAATGATAAAGAAAATGAGGGGTAATGGGAGAGAATATGATTATCCAGTGATGATGGAAGGTGATAGAATTATTACTACCAGTAGGGACAAGGCAGAAGTAATAGCAAAGACATTAGTAAAAGTACATAGTGAAACAAATTTAGACCAGGAAGAAAGGGAAGGAAGGGAAGCTACTATTCTAAGATATAGAGCTGAGATGGGTAATGATATTGAGGATGATGGTGTGGTAAATTATCTATTTACAATGAAAGAACTGAACTGTGCTTTGAAGAAAGTGGGTAAATCTACACCAGGGAAGGACATGGTATGTTATGCAATGTTAGGAAATCTTACTGATAAAGGTAAGGAAGTAATATTGGTTCTGTTTAACAAAATATGTGTAGAAGGGGTAATACCATAGCCTGGTTAGCCAGACCTACATCAAGATGTAAGGTCTGGCAACTCTTCACACAAACGGCTTAATGCAAGGGGCGGGATATAAGGTTGTCCCTCAAAATGCCTCTGCACGCA
The DNA here is from genome assembly GCF_030506205.2 of Paramisgurnus dabryanus. Classification (NCBI taxonomy): domain Eukaryota; kingdom Metazoa; phylum Chordata; class Actinopteri; order Cypriniformes; family Cobitidae; genus Paramisgurnus; species Paramisgurnus dabryanus. The sequence continues at coordinate 23,200,986 of NC_133355.1, read as the reverse complement.
ATAGGATAGCGCTATGACCAATCAGAGCAACGAAGAAGGTGACGTAGTTACCGTAACCAGTCGGCAAAGCTCCAAACACATCTTTCTTGCTTAAAAAGGACTTCAGTAGGGTTATTTGCTCTTCTCTCAAAGAAAAACACAAGTCTAAGTCCTCCAGAGTTGCGGCCAAAGCCGCTTCAAAAGAAAGCTGTTCGCCAGCAGCAGCAGCCATTCTTTGTTTTCAAGTAGGAACCGTTGCAGCTCTGTCGTCATCATGTTAAGCCCGCCCCACAGACGCTACACACGATGTGATTGGCCTGACCAAATTTTGGTTTTTGGAGCTGTTAAGTGTATTGTGAGTGCCTAGACTAAACCCTGGCAGCAAATATATTTTGCGGCCGCTAGGGTGCGTCTAGATTTCTAGGCTAGTAATACCATGCAATTGGAAAAAATTAATTATTATTCCTATCAAGAAACCTGGTAAAGATGCTAAATTGCCTAGTAGTTATAGGCCTATTGCACTTACATCTCAGTTGGGTAAAATCATGGAAAGAATGGTAAATGATAGATTGGTGTTCTTATTAGAATCTAAAGATGTGGTAAAGAATTACCAGAGTGGTTTTAGGAAAGGTAGGGGGCCTATGGACCCAATTGTGCTGCTTGAAGACGTCATAAGAAAGGCTCAAGTAAACAAAGAAACTGTACCAGCCATATTTTTCGATATTGAGAAAGCTTATGATATGATGTGGAAGGAGGGGATTCTTATCAAGTTATATAGGTTGGGAGTAAAGGGGAGAGTGTTCAAGTGGATTAAATCATTTTTATCTAAAAGAAGAATTAGAGTTAAAGTAAATGGAGTTTTGAGTGAGGTATATGAGGTAGAAAATGGTACTCCTCAAGGGAGTATTATTAGTCCATTGTTATTTTCAGTAATGATAAATGACATATTTAAAAATGTAGAAAGAAATATTGGAGTAGCTTTATTTGCAGATGATGGAGCAATGTGGAAAAGGGGGAGAAATGTCTATCACAGTGTGAGTAAGATGCAACAAGCAGTGGATATAGTGCATAAATGGGCAATTGAGTGGGGATTTAGGATATCAGTTGAAAAAACTAAGGTTATTTTCTTTACTGGGAAGAAAATAAATCAGGAGCTAAAGATCCAAATAGCTGGTAAGGAATTGGAAAGAGTAGAGGTTTTTAAATATCTTGGAATGTGGTTTGATAAAAGAATGACATGGGCAATACATATTCAGAAGATGGTGGAAAAATGTAAAAAGGTATTGAATGTAATGAGGTGTTTGCGTGGGGTGGAATGGGGTGCAACTAGCAGTGCTATGCAAACAATTATATTGGACTTATTACATCAGTTTTTGACTATGGGTGTATTGTATATGGATCTGCTGCTAAGACTATTTTAAATAAACTAAACAGAATACAGAATCAAGGTCTAAGATTATATTGGGGAGCTATGAAAACTACTCCAGTGACAGCCATCCAAGTAGAGATGGGGGAGATGCCATAAGACCTTAGAAGGGACCAACTCATTCTGGTGTTCTGGGCAAATCTTAGAGGTCATAGGGAAGACCATTTAAGTCAAGCTACACTGGTAGAGAGTCAAGAGAGACAGAATGGTATGAAAAGCAGTTTTGGGTGGACTGTTAAACAGAAAGCATATGAGATGGAAATAGCCTCATTGGATATAAGTCCTACAGTGGTACTTTCAAGAACTCCTATATGGACTCTTGAAGATCTTTCCATTGATCTTAATCTTTTGGAAGAAGCTCAGAAGGAGGATATAGATAGTAATGTGGTTCAGAGGTATTTAAGAGAAAGATATGGAGATAGAATAATAATTTACACAGATGGGTCAAAAAGGGAGTCAAGAGTGGGGGTGGCGTTTGTTATTCCAAAGTTAAAAATTGCATCCCAAAAAAGAATTAATGATAATTTAGCAGTCTATACAGCAGATTTAGTTGCCATTGTATTGGTGCTTTCTTGGGCTGAAAGCAATAAGCCAAGAAGTTTGGTAATTGCTTCTGACTCAGCATCAGCTTTGATAAGTATTCAGAACATTAATTCACAAACTAGGCAAGACATTGTTATAGAAATTGTCCAAATGGCAAGTAAATTAATTAAAGATGGAGTCAAAGTTGGATGTGTATGGATCCCTGCACATAAAGGAGTAGTAGGGAACGAGTTGGCTGATAAGAATGCCAAAGAAGCAACTGAAATGGAGAATATAAATTTAAGTATTAAATACAGTAAAGCTGAAGTTAAATCAATCATAAAAGGAAAGGTAAAGGAGAAGTGGCAAGTCCTGTGGGATAATGGTCATTCCGGTAGGAAATTATATAATATCCAAAAAAGAGTGGGGGTGAGTAGAAGTACTTGCAGAAATATAAATGAAGAAAATATCATTTCAAGAATGAGATTTGGGCACACAGGATTAAATAGTACATTAGTTTTAATGAAAAAACATGATAAAGGGAGGTGTAGTGTATGTAACACACAGGATACCATAGAACATGCTATTGAGGTATGTACTAAATATAGTAATGAGACGCAGCATTTAATCCATCAGCTAGAAGATGAAGAGATGCCGTTGATAATAAATGAAATATTGCAAAGGAAATCTAGTGATTTATGTTTTAAGTTTTTATTTTTATTTTTTAGAAAAACTGGTTTAATAAGGATAATTTAAGTGTAGGAACAATAGTATTCAGATCCACACTCCATTTCAGAAGGTGGCAGTAATGCAACCAGACGTTGTTTGCCAACTGCCATAGAAGAAGAAGAAGAAGCAGAAGAAGAAGACTTCATGATGGGTAAAAGCAAAGAACTCCCTCAAGATCTTTGTCATTTATTGTTGAAAAGCATTTTGATGGGAATGGTTATAGGCGCATTTCCAGAATGCTGAATGTTCCTGTGAGCACTGTGGGGGCCATTATATGGAAATGGAAAGAGCATTACTTCACAATAAACCGGACACGATCAAGTGCTCCACGTAAGATCCCTGTCCGAGGAGTCCAAAGAATAATCAGGAGAGTTATCCAAGAGCCAAGAACCACTCGGGCAGGTAACTTGCATCAGCAGGTACTGTTGTTTAAAGAAAACTATAAGCAATGCACTGAACCGCCATGGCATCCATGCACGCTTACCATTTTGTTTCTTATACGAAACTTCAAAATGCGCATAAAAACATTGTGATGAAACCCCAGCTATTGAAGAGTAAATACTACATTAATACTGTTAAAGCATTTCTTGCCTTCCAGCCACCCAGGCGTATCATCTAGTTTCAGATCAACATGGCTTCCTTCACTCAAGTGTCGTGAGATGACCGGTCTATTGCCCATGTAATCTGCCATAGTTCCTGTATACAGTTCCCCATCTGAAACATACCAAGAAAATATTATGGTAAAATTTATCATGTAAAAATAAAACAGCAACACTTTTTACCAGCTTTTATAATTTCAGTACCTATAAGCCAGGGGTCTCCAACACGTCGCAATTGCAGGTAGCTCGCTCGTGGGTTTATTTATTTTCTGTGGTTATGGCGGAATTTGGATGTCTGGTTTGTGTTACAAGCCCCTGTGGTGGTAAAGACTGGGTGCGTGTTTGACGTTGCGTTGAGCTGTGTAGACCGGCGTATTACAGCAGTAATTTAACTCTTTCACCGCCAGCGTTTTAAAAAAAAGTTGCCAGCCAGCGCCAGCGTTTTTCATGATTTTCACCAAAGTTTAATGCCTTCCAGAAAATTTTCTTCTTTAAATATATAAACATACAATACAACAAAAGAAAGAACAGACCCTCTGCTTTCAAAAAAAAAACGTTTCATCCTACCTTCAGTGGTTCTTTTGTAATCAGCTTTTGAATATGGGTAGGTTTCTGCAAAAACACCACATTTTGAGATAATTCAATTTTTGTGACGGACTTTTCATAGAGATCCCATTCAGAGCGATCTTTAAAACAGACAAGGACATGCAGCCGCTTGCCATAGGGCAATTCTTCCGGGTTTAAAAAGTTGCGGAAGGGCGCTACCTGGTGGATAATAGCGGTATTGCGGAAAGACGGAAAATCTCGTCATTGGCGGGGAAGCCTTTTTCTCTTAATTGACGAGATATCTCGTCAATGGCGGTGAAAGAGTTAACATGTATGATTAAAAAACAAACAGATAAAGTCTGCGCACCCGCACCGTGGCAACCGCCATTCCACGCATCGCTGTGAAGACGAACACATCTCGGGTCGAGGCACTATGGTTAAAAAGAATGCCGTGATTTTCAGTTTCACTTTAGGTCGTCGTCGCAATTCAATGGGTTATCACCTCATATTTAAACATCAAATGTCAAGAGATACCAGAGAGCCATACGAGCATTACATCTTGACTAAGAACAGGTGACAGGACGACATGACACAGCTAATGTTAATCGCTAAAATGACAGCAAAAGACTTAATATTATGAAGCTTGTGCTTTGACTGGATGTGTTTAAAAGCATGCTGATGGTGCCGTCTACAACAGGAGTTAAACTTTCTGTCCAGTACATAACTTAGTTTAAGTCTTGCATTTTGTACAGATGCACGTTGCATAATACATTTATGTTGTATCAAGGCTTAATATTTTTTTTTATCAAGGCTTAATATTATGTAGAGTGCATCATATAGAAAGCGCATCAGTTTGTGTTTATTAACCGTTTAGTTTCACTTCATCACGCAGGTTTTACTGTTAGAGGTTTCTGTTAAAAAACATTTTTTTTTTATTAATAGTATCTAGTATGTGTTCATTTCTTTGTCAAATTTTCTTCAAAATTAAGTTTTATATATGATGTATTTACAGCTGCCCTTTCTTGCCTGACTGTAACCTTACTTTTATGTTCATATCGTAATATGCGCATAAACAATGCGCAAACGCTCCCTGCCCATAGAATATCATTCAAAAAAGGCAACTGCCATAAACGCGTTTGGTGTGATTGGCCCCTTATCCTCCCCTGAGAGGAACCTTCCCTTCTCTTACATGCAGTGATTTCTTCTGAACAAGCATAACATGTTGTTGACAGACTATGGATGGATTCTTACCCACAGTGATGGCTGTGTTCCTCTGGTAAGGGTTGTAAGGACAGCGGCCTCTGCCTTCTTCTGGCTTACCACTGGGGCCTGTAGCCACCGAGAATGTATTTGAATTCTGTATGGGGCGATAACACACAGCACATGAAACACACTGTGATTAAAACTTGTCAGGACCAGGTTGACTGGATTTATGTGCCAAATTAAATTCTTTCAAATTAATGCAAGGAGGTTTATAGCATGCAAATGCTTCCTGGCACATGAACACACATAGATCATCTCTTCCGCTTTCAATCAGGAAAGCACAAACTCTGGAAACAGTATTGACTACTTAGTTAGCATGACAGCATACAGAATGGTCAACGTGTGTGAAAGACATAAATACATGTTTTCATTCAAAAAGTATTTAACATTAAAGCATCTAAGCAAGACAAAAACTAAATATCTTTTAAAAGTAAATAGCAATAAAGCATGTGATATAAAACTGAAAACATAAAGGTCTTACAAAACGTTATCCCTATATGTAAAAACCATAGGATTATTTACTAAAAAATGGTTTACTCAACCTTAAGTCATTCCAACACATTTGCTGTCTTTTTAACATAAAAACACCATACGAGTACTAAATATTACATTAAGGCCTCTAATAGCTCCAACAATTACAAAAATAAATGAATTAAAATACTTAAATAAATGAAACCAAACACCTTGTAATCACTCTTCATTTTGCTTACATGATGGAATCTCGCAAGATATTTTGGCAATACAAGTTTATTTTGGCTAGAAGTGGGTTACTCATAGCCAGACTATATCAGGTCTATAGTTAACCTAGACGGTAAAATGATGTCTGCTGCTTCCTGTGTTATACTTCTTGATAATTTGAGTCATATGATAACTTCATGATGAACACACAGACTAAAATGTCCCCTTTACAAAACTATGAAATCTAATGGTGATCAGATTCTTGCAAAAAAGATTCTTGTAACTGCTATAAGAAAAATACACCAGGCCATTTTTGTAAGATGGGACATACTGTATGAGTGATATACAATATTGTATGATAAATTGATGTTGGTTGTGTAGTTCATTTTAAGTGCTTAACAGCTATTAACAATATAAAATGTTTATATATGGGAAAACTGTGTCCACAGTAGACAATACTATAATTTATTATATTTTTATTCATAAAGGAGTAAAAAATGAAAAAAAAAAAAATTAAGTAAAATATTTCCTCACATCCCGATACGTGTATCGGTGATAGGACGATCTCACTATGGGGCATATCGCCCAAAACTATTCTACAGGATAAAGTCATGTAGGTTTGGACAACATGAGGGTAGTAAAAAAAATCCTGTGAAAAATGTAAGTGAGAAGATGAGTGTCTCTTACGATGTAGATGCAGCGAGGATTGAAGGCAAACGTTCCACAGGCGTACATGTGTGTGGAGTTCAGCACTTGCAAAACCCTCACGAAGTTGTGACAATCGGCCTGTGGTGAACAAGCCAATGTTACTATCACTGTACACCACATTCAGTTTAATTTTCATCTTCTCGCAATGTGCATTTTGCCATACAGCTATACAGATATGTTTGCATGGTACAAGGGAAATATATTTTTATATTTGAGGTGTGAAATGATAATTATTACATAGCCAGTACTGAGAAACAAAACAGCCGGTTACACTTTTAGATACATGTGAATCATGTTTCTAAACCTGATTCCTCTTTTTAAGACTCAATCTTTTTATCACGTTCACTTACCTCCAGGTTGCCTTTTATTAAACATTCATTTAGATCAAAATTCGGGGGTGACCAGTCGATCTAAAAGTTTGAGTAGAAACAAAAAAAAAAAACGGAGGTCATATTCTGCATAATGTTATAATGAAATGAGAATTATCTCAATAATCTGATAATAAATTGCATTAACCTTCTCCTTCATTGTCATAGTACCAGCTTGACTGACATCTATGGACATTACAGCATCTCGCGCTCCAACAAATAAGGTGCCTTCATCGTTGCTAAGCAACAGTGTGGTGCTGTTGGAAACATCGGGGCTTGAAAAGACAGCGAGAGAACGACCCGGACTACCTGTGACACAGCACAAATAATAAACTGTTATTAAACAAATGCATTCAAATTATGTCACCCTGCCTGTGAAAACCACCAAGCTACAGTATTTTATTTATGATTTACTATTTTCTACAGACTCATGCTACATAATGTAAAGAACATTTTGTAAAAATATTATCTTAATATCTTTAAAATCGACTGAATATTATGATTTTAGTCATAATAATGATTGAAATCAATGTGAAATCAGTGAGTAAAATCAAACTTTGATGCTCTTAGCTTTGGATTTCACAGGCAGGGTCACATGCAAGCAACCTTTTCATTACTGTGGCATTTTTGCCTTGTGATTTTCCTATTGAACTTGATCATGTAAAATATTATGACAGGTGTCAGACTTGACTTTATGTCAAACTACTGCTGTTTTTAGCACGTATGCATTATAAACAAAAACAGAGGTTTTCAAACATGTCCTGGAAAACTTCTAGTACTGCACATTTTGTATGTTTTCCATTTGTGAAACACCTCATTCAGTTACCTTACACACCCAGGCCGTTTCTATATATGCGTTCTTGTTTGTACTTGTGTTCTTGTGGACTTGTGAAACGTCATCAGTCGTGGCCCAAGTACTGTTTCAATTCCAAGTTCGCATCAAGCCAAGTCCACATAACATCCCCGGATGTGTCCTTCATCTTCCCATTTTATCGAGGATGCATCAGGAGGAGACTTGTGTGAAATTATGACAGCCAAGTTTCCCAGAATGCATTTCGGATTTTCCCAGAATGCTTAAAACCTTCACAATTTTCGAAATATTACTCTTTCTGTGTCATAAAATGTAACTTTAAAAGCTGTTTAGTTGATAATACAGATGAATAAACTTCAAATCTGTGGTCAGTTAGTAAAGATAGCACCTTTATTAAAAGTTTCCCCGACGACTTTTGGATATGCGAGTTCCAGGTGATCAGCGGGTGGTAATATTGGTTAGACTGAATGACGAAATCAATTAATCTGTGGTTTCATTTGCAATATTACCGGACTCGCGTCCTCAGGAGTTTCTTCTTCTGAGTCTGAACTTGCAAGTCCGAATTACGAAAGACGCAAGTCTAAACTTTCCTGCCACTGTCCTGCCAACCCTAATCAAACACACCTGAAAATCCCAATCAAAGGCTTCAATATGACTTGTAAATTACATCCAGGTGTGTTTGATTAGGGTTGGAGCTAAACTTGGCAGGACAGTGGCCCTCCAGGACCAGGAATGCCCACCCCTGGCGTACTTGGTATTGAGAAACGGTCCTAGTTCAGGTCTCTCTTGATGAGCTGAATATTTAAATCAGTCGTGTCTGATGAGGGAGACATGCAAATACATGTGCAGTACTAGGGGTCCTCAGGAACAGGTTTAAAAACCCCTGCCCTAAACCATGTAACTTCAGTAAAAAAGAAAGGCAATAATGAAGAACAGCAGGTGGCAGTCAAACCACAACAGCAACATTGAGTGCTTATTATTAACAGAAACAACAACAGTTCCCACTATAAAGAACGGGGCAGGCAGATGTGTTTGTATGAAAATAAGTCATTGGAGCTTGTGTTGAAAGGAATTGTTTATAAAACAAACAAAACAGCTACATCTAGGTCCAAAAAAATTTAGCACGTAACCACATTCTGTGACCACTTAATTAAGAAAAACTCTTTAATACCCAGAATGGCCTAAATTCTTCATGGCATTGATTCAAGTACTGAAAAAACATCCTTTAGTGAATTTGTCCCATGCAGACATGATTTTCTTAAACTAGATTTTGCATATTTTTTATAGTGTGGTGAATGATTTAACGGGATCTACATTGACATGATCTACAACATGCTGATCTCTTTTAATGTAACATAAGTCTAGTCACTTGCAAAGCATGATTGTGACCCTGATTGTGCAAACCAAGACAAAGTAATTCTTAGATTTATAAAATCATCATAAAGGGAATTCAGTGAACATATAACCTACATTTCTTTAATATTGATTGCGTAAGGTCATGTCAAAGACTGAAATCAAAGTTAGACGAATGGTTGAAATCAAACGTTGATGCTTCTAATCTCAAAATTTGATTTTGAGACTTTAGCAGACAGACATAGCAGACTTTTTCACAGACAGGATGCTTGATTTGAGCGAGCTGTTAGCGTGAATTCATGTGAAAGTGGTTTAACAAGCTGATCTGTCTCTGAAGTCCAATCTAAAAAACAATCAGGAGGTGCAAACCACAGAAGACATACAGCCCGAAATTTAATATAGCCTACTGTAGAGTAGACTTTGTAAATCTACTTTTCTAATATCTTGCATGAATACATTTTCTAAATTTTTATTGTGCATCACACATCCAATAAGTCCCTTTTTGTTGTGCGGACTGAGCCCTTAACCTAAAATATTTTTAACTAAACAACACATTTATACAAAGAATTTATTTACGTGTCCTAAAGTAAATGTATGATAATGTATGATTTTATTATAAATAGTAAACTATTCTTACTGTAGTAAAACCATAGTTATTTTTTGTAAGGGCCAAGCTCATGCACCTGACTTATGAACTAAACTTGTTAGTTTGTTGTCGTCTTATTTCGTAAATTCTTGTTGTGTACCACTGCACTCTTATGATTTTCATACGAACTCACTTGCATCGTGTATGCACGGCATAAAGGAGAATTTTTGTATCATGGTCACAAAGCAGAGATGCTGACGAGATATATCATCAAAACAGTGGAAACCTTTAAAAATACCGGGGTTTCTTTAGGCAAAGTTCAGTCATATCAACCATTTTACTTTTAAAGTAAATCTCAACTCAAAATCAAAATCAACCTACGCAAGCACAGAGGAATGAAGCGCATCTCCACCAAATGTACAAGAAGCTTAATTTTAAACCATGTAAAGAACTTACAGTAAGGACTTCCTGTCCATTTTCATAGCCAAGTGACTTCATGCATACTCTACGCTTTCGATGTATATAATTAGAAGCGAAATGTCGGAGTGATTTTTTAAGACTTGAGGTGAACTCTTATCCGGTGAAGTCTGTCTGTATTTTTGTGTAAATGTGGTTGGTCTTGCTCAGAGCAAATAACTGGTTGATGTAATATGAACTGTGCCCTCAAACCCCCCCCCCCCCCAAGAAGTCTGTCTGGACCTAATCGAGTTTAGCTTAGACTGGTTCAGTTCACTTCAGTTCAAGCAAAGACTAAAATCTAAAAAAGGTGCTGTAGATGTTTGAAGACACCCACAGCAAGTTCAGCTTTTTTTCTGTATTGTATGCCACTGATCTCTTCTTTGTCTTAAAACGGTCTTCAGCGACACACATCTAAGCGTCATGTCACGACACTGATGTTGAGGGTGGGGTGACATCTCATGACCTTAAAAATGAATGCTTTATGGTTTCCTATTTGTGAATTGACCTTTCGTCTACACAGTTCGTGTGGGTTTTGGACGCTTTCGCAGTAACTGGGTGAAAAGTTGAAACGCATGGTTTTATAAGCTAAATAAAAGCAGGTAACCAAATGTGCAATTTCATTGTAGCAAGTTAAAGAATCTGAATATTTGCAACGTGAAATTAAATTATATTTAAGGAACTCAAGAGGGTACTATTTTTACCCTCATTTACATGCTCAGATAAAACAGCTGCATGCAAAATATTAAACAGTGCAACATGTACGATTATTAAAATGTTTCTTGATTAACTGATATTTTAAGCAAAACAGTAACTTTTGAGCTGTAAGTGCTTATATTTTGAACAGTACAATAAGCTTAATACAGCTGCTGTTTATCTGACCACATTAGACTTCACACAGTGTTAGACTTATATATAGACTAAATACATACATCTTCGCTTGTAATGATGAACATGCAACCTTTAGAATTAGCTGCTATAGGCCATGATATTCTTAGGAAGTGAAACTGTGGTTTAGATACCTAAGGTGCTAACAAGTGTCATATCTAAAAAGATGTATGTGTGAAACCTAAGCTACATCTTTAAACAGAGATGTGCAAAATTAATATGATGCTTTTATTTCTCTACCTGTATCTGGTACTTCATCTTTTAAACAGGATACGGCAATAAAAACACCTCTGTTCAGAACAGAAAATGCATTGTTCATTTTTCTAACAATTTAAAACTTATTATTGTCAATATTTAAATATCATAAAATCAAAAATGTGTGTTTAAAATGTTTACAAGTTAAGTGTTAAATTAACATGTTAAGTTACAAAAAAAAAACAATACCATAAAATATTCTTTCTAGATGATTATTATATGGTCCTCGACCGGCTTCCAAACTTTAAATGACTATGTTGTATAATAGCAAGTAGTGTTAAAGAGACAGATGCCAGAAATGTGCATCCACCAAAATACATCCAAATTTTTTAGATCAGCAGGCTGTGGGAGCAGGATGGGGGTTGAGGATGTGATGTGTTACCCAATAAAACTATTCAATATCTCTAAAATTCCTGCTAATGCTTTTAGAAACACCGGCTCTCTAGGCCTTCACAAAGCGTTTGGGAAATTGACAGTGAGGACAGTGAGGTATTAAAAAAGCTTTATTACTCTATGACTCAACATGGTTCAGACGCAATTGCACTTCTGATTTGCCATAAATGCTTTGAGGGAAATTTACAGGTTCGTGCACAAAAGCCAATTAAAATAATCTGCCACTGGACGTGTTGATAAGAACACACTGTACGGTAGCGACGTCAGCATGAGCTTTCTTTTCTCCCACGTCAGTAATGTTTCACAGTACATCACTGACATCGCATGGCCTGTGTGATGTTAACTTCAGTCAGGCCAACACAAAAACATTACAGAGATATGCAGATTTCCACAGCATTGAAAATTGTACATATTCTTTATTCGCTGTAAAAAACGGTGTTATATAGCACCAAAAGTGGTTCTTTGCTCGTAATCATAGAAGAACCATTTTTAGTGCCATATAGCACCGGTGAAGCACCAGTGAAGCACCTGTGTAGAACCATATAGTGCTATGTAGAACCATATGTGGTGCAATATGGCCCCTATTTGGTTCTACACAGGTGCTTCACCGGTGCTATATGGCACTAAAAATGGTTCTTCTATGATTACGAGCAAAGAACCACTTTTGGTGCTATATAGCACCGTTTGTTTTTAGAGTGTATATTTATTTTGAATTACATTCTGAGCCGAATAAGAGGAAAGGAAGAGGAATTTAAGAAGTGCTTGTCTTCTCAGAAACGCGTTATGGTGATGTCATTATAGTTTTCCTTTAAATAAAAACTACAGTAACAAATGCAAAGTTCAGATGCAAACCCTTTGAATCTGACATGTTTTTTTTGTAAGTGAAAATAACAGCTTCTTGATGGCATGGTGACAAAAACACTACTAATGCAACTCTTCCTCTTCTCCGTAGAAAAGCAACAAGCTCACAGACTTTTTTGAAGTCTGAATATTGTCATCATATACCTGGGAAATAGAGGGCTGTAGCCAAAACCAGCTTTTTTTTTTTTACAAATGTCACTATAGTCATTTCACAAATTTGACTTTGGCTTTTTTGGCAAAAGCCACTCCAGATGAGTCAGAATCTAAACCGCACATTAGGGAGTACTTAGAGGACTTTGCTGAAAAGTCAATGTATAGTGGATTCTGCTAACATGGCGATCAACAGTGATTGCTACTGACTATATAAGCACTGTTAGTTTTATCTTTATTAAACTACTGTAGCCAAATACCACACTGGCTTTACCACACTGGTCATACAAAACACAAAACCATGTTTAACGTGCCTGAGCATCTGAGTAAACACTACATTAAAAAGCCCTTATCAAAAGTAATTTACACTGATCACACAAACGCCAACAAATACCAACATTTAAAGTTTGCTGGTGGCATTAAAAAGAAGTTTGCAAGCATTTCTCAGATAAGAGAATTAGCATTTGGCTGGATTAGGGGAATAGAATATACAGTTTATACAGTATAAAATGAATTGCATCTATGGAATTGGTAAACCACATATGCCAACATGTGTGTGTGTGTGTGTCTGTGTATAAATTTCAAGAGTAACTAGTAACTCGCTACTTGAGTATTCTTTTCATTGCATACTTTTTTACTTTTACTCAAGTACATTTTAAAAATCATGACTTTTACTTCTACTTAAGTAATTATTTCTTTAGTTACTTGTACTTTTACTTGAGTAGTTTTGGCTACTCTCCCCACCTCTGGTAACTTTACAGATGTTGCTTATGTTCAAACCGCAACAATACACACTAATTGAAGTTTAAAAAGTGAAATCATCATCAAGGACCCCTTTAAAAGGATTTGAAGGAAAGGTATTTGATGAACATATAATACGTGCAAAGAGCATTTGGATATCATCAATACATTTTTGACGAAGGTTGCATTTAGCGGCTTTTGCATCTCAGTTCGTCATACAGACAGCTTTCCTCGTTGTGAAGCCTGTAAAGAATGTAGACCTAACAGTCAACATGGGGCAGTGAAATATTGCAACCCCAGGAGAAAATAACCTTTAGAGACCAGAGAGACCATTAAACATTACATGCTTTCCTTGCGTGAGAAAACTTGTGGGCTTTTTTTGCAACAACTGGTGACGTTTTCAGAATGTACTGTTTGCTCTGTTGGTAACGAACTTGAAAACCCTCAATGGCCATTCATGCATACACTACCTTAGTGGGGAAGTCAATGTCTTACATCAAACTTCCCACAAACACACTAAGAAATCATGACTGTGATACAGAGGAACTTTGCTTGACTGCTTGTCTGTATATCAGATTCTGTTCTGCTTCTTTATTCATCATTGGTGATATGAAATTTGTTTAAATGTTAACAGCGTGCCAGGATTAAGTATTAACTCAATACTTAACCTTCAAAAGCAAAAAAACTAAACAACATTGTCCTTCAGTGACACCCTGCAGCTATTTTAAAACTAGATTTGCATGTTAGATTTGTTTTAAACTTAATGACTGAATGAGAATCAACACACAACACATACATTTTTTTTTATGTTAAAGACTTTTAAGAAAATTCAGTATGTAATGTTACATCTGCTATCTGTTGAATGCTAAACAATGCAAATCAACAAATAAACTTTTAATTTTCAGTTTTAATTTAGTCAAACAAACATAAGTCTATATCTTTTATATGGCAGCTATCTTCATACCGAAGTTCAATTTCTAATAGATATATCTATAACTGGCTTTGCAAGGAATTAGGGACTCCTCCCAAAATCTGCAAAACTGGCATATCTGCATGTCTATTAACATGTTCTTTATTCATTTGGATAAGAGTGATTTCTCATTGCAGCTAAATGAGAGAAGTTGTCTATGCCAACTCAGCCTTATCTAGTGTGGGTTTGCAAGGCCTCTTATAAATGTGGTTCAGTAAACAAGTGTCCTTATTCATTAAAAAGCCACAATAAAGAAGGAAGACAACAGTTTTCACCAACATCAGCAAATAAATTTGCTAACTTGTTTCCACAAGGTAATTTTGTTTCTTCCTTGTCTATGGCACTAATTTATCACCCTAAACCAGCAAAATAAAGAAAACAACACTAATATCTTAACTTAAAAACACTAATATAACTTTTATATTACAATGTCTGTTACAGGGTCATGCTATTTAACTTTAATAACAAAGACTAAAGCATTATGTGTATCAATAATTCGCATTTTAAAAATAAAAAAATACAACACAACTCATGTGTCAGCAAGTGTGTCAGTGAAGACAATAAGGGAAACAATGCAAGTCGGTATGAATCCACTGCACCCTCATAACGCAATTATAATGAGATTTAGGAATTTCATCTAAACATTATAATTTGATCAAAATAATGTGATTAAGCTCATAATCGCACCAAGTTTAATCGTATTTAAACATCTGCCACACACTTTGATTTAATCTATACCGCACTAACTGAAGTGTGTGTTTGTTTTCAAGCATTTGGTGCAAATTCAAAGTAAACTTGACATTAGGAAGCTTCCCTAAACTCTATCAATGGTACACACTGTCAACAGTCTTGGCTTCATTCAGAACGGGACAGTAACATATAAAACCGCTACAGGCATTGTCATTAGGGTTGGGAACCGAGAACCGGTTCTTATTCAGAACCGGTTCTGTTTTTTAAAAGGAACCTGAACCGCACGTAATTTTTAAGTTTCGGTTCTAAAAGCGGTTCTGATGCGATGCACGTGCAAAGTGCTGGGAGGAACCAATCACTTTAAATAGCCTTACCTCATGAATATTAATTACGTTGAGCCACTGTTTATAGTCAGTCATGCAACCAAATTAACGCTGCTTACCACAGAAAACACTCACGCTGCTGAGGTAATCTTTGTATACTTCGCGTTAAACATGTCAAAAAGTCAAAAGTGTAGATTCTAGAGCTGTTGACGGTACAGTGCGACCCGTGTTGGCGTGCATTTCACAAACTATGAAAAAGTTTGTTCTATTTCAGTGATGACCCGCTGGCTTGGGGGCGGAACAATGAGGTAAGATATTCTCTCTTGGATGCGAAAAAGTATCAATCTGCACTACCAGTATAGCAACATGCGTTTTCAGCATTGTGCAGACATTATAACCCCAAAAGGGTTCCTCACTTGAACGTGTGTTGTTTCACGGATGAAAGTGATAAACACGCACATCGGCGCAGATCCCTTGGTTGCTCCGGGGCTCGAGCACCCACTGAAATAGCCATGCACATCATGCTCAATTGTGTCACATTTCACGTCTAAAACCATGCGGAAAATGTGATCACGCCGCTTTCCTACAAAGCGTGTGGACGCTCCAAAGCGTCTGTCGTTTATATTTCAAAATATATGTATGCATTATATATGCATCAATGCACGCATGCACATACAAAAATTATTACTTGTTCAGCAGCCTTTTCAGGATATATGACAAAACTGCTCCAGCAAACATAAATCTCAAATCATATGTTTGAGAACTACTGCTGCTAATATGTTCACTTCACCAGGTAGGATCTTACGAGGACGATATATCGGGCGGTATTTGGATATTTTTTATTATCGGCATTGGCCGATAAATCTTTTCAATTGGCCAGTACATTTCTCTATTACTTTAATTTGATGTTTGTAATAAAAAAGACACTCAATGTAAAGCCAAAGTCTAACAGACAGTCACATACAACACACTAGTTCAACACACTTATTCAAAAAGTACAGCGAGATGTCAGATCAACATTAATTAAGTCTTCAAAAGGCTATATTTATATTATAAATGTTAGCATTAACATTTCACCAATTTTACGTTTGTCTCTTATTTACTGCAAAACATTTGTGTTATAGCGGCCTCATATCGGCCATACAGCTGTCTTAATATCAGTATCGGCCATAAAAAAAAACATCGGTGCACCTCTAGTCCTTACTCTGATTATTGGAAGTGATCACATTATTATTGTCATTGACAACTTTGGCAAAAGTCAGAGAATGAAAGAGGCCACATGGGAGAAATGAAACCATCTAGACGTTTCTAATAGGAAGCTGGGATATCAAAACACCCACTTAAGGACTTTTTGTTCCTCTTAAGAGCACCGCTGAACTTCAAAGACAAAACTGAAAACTCATAAAATGCCATTCATTCAATAAATATCATTTTTGTTATGATCTTTAGTTTATGTGTAGGGGTGTGCGATATTGACAAAAAATTTATATCTGGATAATACCCATGATTTAACAGATAATATTTTGGATCCTTCGAAAATGTGTTTGTGAAAGTCTTATATTGTTTTAGCTCCCTCCTATAGCATTATAATATTTTAAAGGTTAATTTTAGTGTTATTAACAAAAATAAGGGGGTCTTCATGATTTAAAACGGAAGCATTCAAGTACCAAACAGTAACGTACTTGAAGCAAAAATAACATTGGCAGTAAGTCAGAAAATGCAAACTTCCTTTAAACACAGAAGTGATGCACAGCTACATATTGGCTTTTTGCTTTAATGTAGTGATTTCCTCTTTAGGCATTCACACTGTTATGTTTATAATAGTTCATTGTTCACAGTTCATATAGTTAATCTTATAGTCCATTTGAAATTACGCTTTTGAACTGGCTGTAGTAGTCATCAGAAAAACACTAAAAAACTTCTCAAGTAACTTCCCTTTACCTGTCAATGTTCTCTGTGCATGTGTGTGTGGTGCGTGTTCCTTCACACGCGTACCCCGCTCATGACAGACATAATAAAAAGCGGAGCAGGCCCATGCACGAGCACGTCCTCTGCTCGCGACATAGAAATTGCAAAGAGCGTGATCGGCTAAAGTATTAAAGGGGACATATCATGAAATTCAAAATTTTTCAATCTTAAAGTGCTATAACTTGTTCCCCCAGTGCTTTCATCAACCTAGAAAATGAACAACCCAATAACTTAGTTTTGGTAAACCATTCTCTGCAAGCATGTTAAAAAATAGGTCATTGAAATTTGGTTCCCCTTGTGATGTCAGAAGAGGATAATACTGCCCCTTAATCTGCACTATCCAACCACAGCACTGCCATTCAGTGCAGAGATCAGCTCATTTGCATTTTAAAAACACACCCAAAATGGCACATTTTTGCTCACACCTACAAAGTAGCAATTTTAACATGCTATAATAAATTATCTAAGAGGTATTTTGAGCAAGAACTTCACATACGTACTCAGGGGACACCAAAGATTTTTTTTTATCTTAAAAAAGTCTTTTAAAATTACCAATTCATTTTTAAAGGGGGCATTTTACATGCAAATTGGGAATTATTGTTATATTCATAAATGTTTGTTCAGTTCAGTAGTATTGTAGTACTTGTGTCAAAAACAGAAGTATAACAGTAAATAAATATCGGTTCAGCATATTGGTTTTCGGGCACATAAGCATCCAAATATTTGGTATCGGTTAATATATCTGTATCATTCGATCACTAATAAATGGAATACTCTAATGATTCACTACGGTTTACATTAAGAATTAAAAGAGATGTGATAATAATATTCAAGTTAAAAAATATAACCAGTCTCCCCCAGCACGCAATGAAGAGCATGGATTTAGCAATGCCAAGATCATAGATTCCCACGTAATGCCTGAACTTGATAAATGCACTCAAAGCAGTCGCTTTGGGTAAAAGCGTCTGCCAAATACATAAATGTAAATGTGATGTAAATTCACACAACGATAACAGCTGCGTTTCTTATCTGCTGGCAGCATCAAATACAGTATACACACACATTTAGTAAAAGACCCTTAAGCAAATTGTGTTACAAAACCCAGATTGCATATACTGTATCTAGAGAGTAAAATTAAAGGGATAGTTCGGCCAAAAATGATATTAAACCCATGATTTACTCACCCCCAAGCTGTCCGAGTTGCATATGTCCATCGTTTTTCAGACAAACACATTTTCGGATATTTTATAAAATGTTTTAGATCTTTCAGTTGATTAAATGTAATGTTACGGGGTCCACCCATAGTCCACGACCTTCAAGTCCAAAAAAAGTGCGTCCATCCTTCACAAATTAAATCCAAACGGCTCCAGGATGATAAAAAAAGGTCTTCTGAGGGTAATCCGAGTGGTGTTGTTGTAGAAACATCCATATTTAAAACTTTATTAACGGAAATAACTACCTTCCGGTAGCACCGCCATCTTAGTCGCGTCCGCATTCAGGAAGAGAGCTTACACAGCCTACGGAGGCTACTCTGCTGCTGCTCTGTGCCCCCACCCTCCGAATTTGTCATACGTCACTAAGAAAAGTGCGTACACTACGCTAATACTCTCTCCTGAATACAGAGGAGTCTAAGATTGCGGCGCTACCGGAAGGTATTTACTTTCGTTAATAAAGTTTTAAATATGGATATTTCTACAACAACACCGCGCGGATTACCCTCAGAAGACCTTTGTTTATCATCCTGGAGCCGTTTGGATTTAATTTGTGAAGGATGGACGCACTTTTTTTGGACTTAATGGTCGTGGACTATGGGTGGACCCCGTAAAATTACATTTAATCAACTGAAAGATCTAAAACATTTGATAAAATATCCGAAAATGTGTTTGTCTGAAAAACGATGGACATATGCAACTCGGACAGCTTGGGGGTGAGTAAATCATGGGTTTAATATCATTTTTGGACGAACTATCCCTTTAAGACATGCTCTTGCAAAACAATTAAAGGTACTGTAAGCATCTCATAAAATAAAAGTACTCCGTCACTGCAGTGTAAAGCTGAAAATAATGCAGCAGTCAACCTACAACTGTGACATTTGCACCTGTGAATTTCTCAAAAGTAGGCCAAAGAATCATCAATAACACAATAATCATTATATTCCCACAACAATTTTCATGAACTTTTAAATGTGACACAAGCCACAAGTATCACCCTGTAAATCCTGGAGCTCATTACACTGAACTGAAAACTTTGTTATCTTTTATCTTTTTATTTTTTGTTGTATAGCTGTTAGTTAGCCTATTGAATGTCTGGGCTAAGAATGTATCTAATTAGGGTTTAGCTGGATCAACAGAAATTAAACAGTGCTTTTAAAAAATAGACGAGTCATTTAGGCAACAGGGCTGTAACGATTTGTAGTGCAAATGCGCATTTTCTCAATGAATGAATTTTAATGAATTATGGTGAAATGCCGCCACATCCAAAAGCCAGAGGGCGCTCTAGTGCAGAAACTCCCTTTGTGCCACAGAAGAAGTAGCATTACAAAGGCTATTCCAGGAAATGTCTAGAAGAATATTTATATTGCCGTTCTTCAGATTGTTTAAGATATTTTCATGATAATAAAGAATATTTTGAATGATTTTGTTTAACGAGTGGTGCTTTTTTACTGACCAAAAACGCCATAGTACATGCACAAGCTTGGCCTGCACATGAAACACAGAATTGCAGCCTTGCAATGCAGAATCGATTTTAGACAGGTCTTTTTAATGGGACACGAGATTTATTGCTACAGTCCTATTAGGCCACCTAGAGGCTGCACTGCATTATAAAAATGGTCATTTAAAAGACGGACAGTTATGCAACTGGTGCATTCGACATTTTTTTTGTAAATTAGCATTTTTAGAAGGCTCTTATGTTTAGGTTCAGTAATTTTACTTTAATGGCAATAGGGCTGTCTCTTTTGAGAAAAATCAAATTTAAACGGATATCGAATATCATGCAATGTATTTGAATATATTCTAATATCTACGTGTCCACCATGCGCCTAAAAAAAAACACTGTAATGATTCAATCATAAATTTATTAACAGTGACAGTCATAAACATAAGGAGCCCCTAAGGGGACATGGAGCAAAAAGTTTAGTTTCATGTGCTCACGCGAAACTTTCATGTGCTCACGCGAAACTTTCATGTGCTCACGCGAAACTTTCATGTGCTCACGCGAAACTTTCATGTGCTCACGCGAAACTTTCATGTGCTCACGCGAAAATTTCATGTGCTCACGCAAACCTTTCATGTGCTCACGCAAAACTTTCATGTGCTCACGCAAAACTTTCATGTGCTCACGCAAAACTTTCATGTGCTCACGCAAAACCTTCATGTGCAGAATTTTTTTTTACGTTTATTTTCGCGTGCTCAAGTGAAGCTATCGCCTGCTTGCGTGAAACTATCGCGTAACTTTAAAAAAACTAAACGTAACTTTAAAAAAAAAATTCTGCACATGAGGGTTTTGCGTGAGCACATGAAAGTTTCACGTGAGCACATGAAACTAAACTTCACGCGGATTTAATGCCCGTCATTGACAAGCACACATATCCCGTGCTTGGCTGAGTTAAGCAGATCTTAATTGACTCTGTCAACTACAGTATGTGATGCCCGACAGTCAGCACATGATCATTTCACATCCATTTACAAGACAAATGCTGTTGTTATGTTTAATAAAAAGATTATATTGCGTTGTAAAAATGATGAAATTATCTTCATACATGCTAATTTTATTATGAGAACCTATTAACACAAGCTTTTTATTCTGCTATAATATATAACACTATAAACAATAATATATGTAATTTTATATACAAATTATAATTCTATCTTGACATGCACATTAGGCTATCTGGTTCATGTTGGTCCAATTTAATTCAACGGACTCATTGGTTTGGTGTAATCATTTTCATTGTAAGCCTTTAAAAAGTAATTATTTAGATGCAATTTTGTAATAACTACAGTTTAAATTCTCTAATACATTTTTTAAAACATTTAAAATCATTCCGCAGAATTTTCCAAAAAATTCCCACAGAAAAAGCAAAATATATTTGCAGAAGTCGGAACCACGTTCTGCCCTCTCTTGCGCACAGTTGCCATCGGTCTCACTCTCAGTTTCCTTCCCATTACGAGGTGTTAGACTGCAAAAAAATGCGCTACACATGGCATTTTTAAAACCGGATGGTTTCTTTATAGTTTGATTACGGATATTTCACCTCATGTTTGAATGCATATTCAAATATCGAATAAAAAGTGACAGCCCTATAGCAATGAAAGGTTACTAGTTAGTACTTGAAATGCCTTTTTTTTCATAAATGTAACTTTAGTCATTTCATTGGTATTTAACAAATTGTCTGTCTTTCACTGCAAAACCCTCTAAGTACAAAAATATCCACTTCTGAAATGGCACCTTTTTAAGCCCCTTAATGACCATAGTTCTTTAAATGTCTTGAACGTTTAACACATTAGGTTACATGCTTGCAATTTTTACAATATAACCCTTTAGTTCTAAGATTCTTCCTACTTTAGCCCAATACTAAAAAGAGGTCCTTTAGAAAAAGTATTGTTTCTAAATGGTTAAATCTTTGCCATAATAGCACTACAGCTTTAAAATGAAAAAAAAAAAAAACAGAAATTATCAGCAATTTACAAATATTAGCAGATAGAAATTCAACATCAACATATATCGATAAACCTTGCACTGCTAATTGAATTTAAACTTGTTGCTTTAACTCCATTGAAAAAAGAAGAAACTTACCCAAAGGAAAAGAAAGGCGTGGGATGACATGTGCCCAACAGGTGCTGAAGATGGGCATAAGAGACAGACAGACACAGATAGATACTGTCTGAATCATCCTGTTGAACAACCTCTAAACCGCTAAATCCAGAGATTGGTCTATCGGTCGCTTTTCTGGTCCTGACCTGTCAACACTGTGTATCTCGCAGCGAAATCTCCGACTGCTGAAGGAGTCTGCTGTCATCTCATCTATACAGGAAACAACAAACGCATGTTAGCCAGGCGGCAGAATCTTAACTCATCACTTCCTGTGAAGTCAATCTCTTCCTCTTTTAACCCAAATAAGAAATGCACATGAAAGTGCCTTCATGCCATTATCTGTGAAAAAATAGATATATGGAAAGCAGTGACCGGAAGGCTAAAACATTTTGACTGTTGTTTTACAGTATTGTGTTTGACTGTCATGTATTCAGTTTCTCTAGACATATATGGAAGTAAAAATGTCTTTTTTTAAGACGCACATATATCAACCGTGTCAATAGCATGAACAGTACAATTAGAGTTTTAAAGATTAATGCCTATACAAAAAATGCTGGATTGATTTGACCCATTGTTGGGTAAAATATGGACAAACCAAACCATTACTTTAAATTAAAGGTGTGAACTCAAGTACTTGCAAAGCATAATGCATAATGTCATATTAAATAAAATGAAGATTTTAAGCCCGATTTGCCACCCCCCCCAGTGATCGAATGGGGACATTACCCAATTAGTGTTTTATCACATCAGCCGATTTTTTTGTCAAAAAAATAAATAAATAAAAATAACTCCTGATCACGTTGTTGGAGTCTCCCCGAGCCCAAATCGTAAATATTAAACAAGTTTGATATTAACAACTCTTGATCGGGCTGGCTCCAACATGACAGCTGCAGTAGCGAATGAGAGCGTGCAAGCTTCAACCGGATGTTGATTGCTTTTATAGATGAAACAAGACACCCACAAACAAGAAAAATTTGTATTGAGAAAGAATATTGACTAGTACAACTATGGCAACAGTACAAGTGCTTTTATAATGTCTCATGCTAGAAATACCACAATATTTGTTTTTCTCAAGTCACGTTTGATCTTGCGTTTCTGTGAGACCTGGCATCACTTTAAAAACGTTAGTCGTGTGTGATCTCGCGCTTATGTCCTTCATCTGTGGTCACCCATGGATTTAAAATCGTTTAAGATGTAAAATTCATCCAGTGTTCCAGGCATGACTAAATTTTATTTGAGTACAAGAAAGAAACTACTAGATTTTTTATGTACTTTGGTATTAATGGTAAAAAACAACTTAAATTTATGAAACAACTGGAACGTAGTGAAGTAAAAGCTTGCCAAAGAAAAACTTTTAATGAAGTACAGATACTTGATGTACTTAGATAAAGTAAAAATCCTTGAATACCTTACACCTCTGGTTTAAATGCACCTACACTATAATATATGTTGGGTCAAATATGGACAAACCCAGAGTTGGGTTCATTTCAACGCAAATGCTGAGTAATTTAATCCAACTACTGGGTTGTTTTAACTTATTGTTGGCTAACAACAACCCAGCATAGGGGTTTTATAGCCCAAAAGTTGAGTTTGTCCATTTTTCACCCAATTTTGGGTTGCAACCGCATGACATTTTGGGTTGAAACAACTCAGCATGGATGAATTACAACCCACTGGTTCCATTTGCCCATATTTTACCAAGCCATGGGTTGAAAAACACCCAGCATTTTTTGTAGCTATGCTAAGAGGTTTAAAACACAAAGTTTTAACTGTAGCATAGTTATACTTTAGAAACGCCACAATTAAATAAAATATTCAATATTTTAAAGGAATCTTTGACACCTAATGTGGACAGAAATCTTTCCTATAATTGAAAAGTGTACAATGCAAACACCTGTACAAATGAATAAAACCTTATTTAGTATAAAACCTTATTCTTGCATAATACAACGTGACTGCAGCATTGCTAAACCAGTGATCTTCCCTGCCGTCATTATATTAACCTAAATTAATCATTCATAATTTACAGTACTGTATGTGGTTGGATTACCACACATTTGTCACCAGTCCTTCATTCTTTGCTATTCTGCCAGTGGCTTTAACCAGAAGAGTCATACTGTATAAAAATCACACAATACAGCATTAGCACTTCGAAATGAAGCATAAAGGTCAGGTGGTGTCAGCACTTCCTTTTAGTCAAATCTGCCCAAGATGGAAATGTGAAAACTGGGTTCTACTCTATTCCCCTTATAAATAACTGAGAGCAGTTAAACAAGTGTGAACCAGAAAAAAACTTTTAACCACGGAGCTGTTAACTGGAGCCCAAAGAGACAACATTATTTGTTTTTGTACGTTCAAGCTATCTCTGGCAATGCTGTTGACCTAGAAATAAGAACGTTAAACAACCAATTTATTTTATTTAGAAATATGCAAATAAATAAACATTGAACGAGTCTTAGGCTTTACATTTGTATCCATGAAACTTGAACACCCAGAACAATGTGAAACACAACAAGATGATTAAGATGCTCCCAAAGTAAAGATTACCTCTAGGTTTACAATAAAGGGTTTGTTCAATATGAGACTTTCCAGTGAGATGTATGTTTGAAACTAAAAATAGGGCTGAAAGTTCCAGTGTTGATACATTGCATATGACAGTCAGTCACCAGACAGAGCAATGTAAGAGCAGATTCGTCATATCTTCATGTATATCACATGACAGAGGACACTGGAGTCTTGCAACAGTATCAGTCACATCTCTGACAATTCATGATGGTATATCTTGACACGTATAACTTACAGACAGTAATCATGAGGGTGAGAACAGGTCACAAAGGATTTACAAACCTCCTGTGATGTGTGAAATTCACAAGTGTTCACGTTTCATACTGCATCACAAGATTGTGACAAAACATACAGTATTCAAGAACCTGTCCTTTGTTTAACCTCTAGTTTACATCACAGCTTGGCAAATAACATGACTGTTGGTCAGAGACAGGTCATATTTACTGTATGTGTGAGTCATCAATAATTTAGTCAGATCTGCTAAAATCAAGCGTTCGTGCAGCCTGTTGTACCTAAGGCTGACAGGCCACTGGAACCATCACTTATACTGTAGATCAAAATCTATGGTGCAAAATCTCTCCTGTCCATTCCAAATCTCTTAACAGGTTTAACACACTAGTTGTTTCTTGAGCCAAGATCAGGACCAGGGTATTAATCAAATATCCATGCTACATTTAAATAAAGAAGAGTATCAATGTGTTATTTTAACTAATAAACAGAATAAGGTATTTCAAAAACTCCTACATTTACAACATCTACATTACAAGATATGTATGTATGCATGCATGCATGTATGTATGTATACACACACACACACACACACACACACATACATATATATATGTATTTTAGGGGTGTAGCGAGACACTAAGCTCATGGTTTGGTCTGTATCTCAATGCTGGATTCGCGGTTCGATACCCATCACAGTATTTTGATCAAATTTAAAAAATGAAACGGAAATTCAAATAACTGATTTTTTTTCATAATATTAACAATTTGAGTAACTTTTTTGTTATACATACAACTAAATAAAGAATTGTAACATTTTAAGGCTTAACTGAATGTTCTGTACGGCAGGTCTGTCACTGAAAAAAGTGTTTGAGACATGACTGGGTGAGTATATAATTTGTCTTACCTCCCTTAAACTCATCATCTCTGCTTCCCTTTCACTGCTTTGCACAAAACATTTCTGATGTTCACAGGAGCCAACAGTGATCGAGTCAAAATAAGATTATCATTATTATTTAGAAACTTACTTTAGTTTTGTTATGTTTTCATATGATAACTTAGAAGACCTGTTAGTCTGCCTTTAAAATGTCCACCCCCACTCCATTTATTATTTGAAATTAGATGAGACCTGTTAGCTGCATAAAGACACCTGTCCACCCCATACAATCAGTAAGAATCCAACTACTAACCTGGCCAAGACCAAAGACACCTGAGATAAAATTGTACACCTCCACAAGGCTGGAAAGGGCTATGGGGAAATTGCCAAGCAGCTTGGAGAAAAAAGGTCCACTGTTGGAGCAATCATTAGAAAATGGAAGAATCTTAACATGACTGTCAATCTCCCTCGGACTGGGGCTCCATGCAAGATCTCACCTCGTGGGGTCTCAATGATCGTAAGAAAGGTAAGAAATCGGCCCAGAACTACAAGGGAGGAGCTGGTCAATGACCTGAAAAGAGGAGTCATGGGAGAAAGTCATGTGGCCAGATGAGACCAAAATAGAACTTTTTGGTCATAATTCCACTAAACGTGTTTGGAGGAAGAAGAATGATGAGTACCATCCCAAGAACACCATCCCTACTGTTAAGCATGGGGGTGGTAGCATCATGATTTGGGGGTGTTTTTCTGCACATGGGACAGGGCGACTGCACTTTATTAAGGAGAGGATGACCGGGGCCATGTATTGCGAGATTTTGGGGAACAATCTCCTTCCCTCAGTAAGAGCATTGTAGATGGGTCGAGACTGGGTCTTCCAATATGACAATGACATTGAAACTCATTTTGTGCTGTCAAATATTTTTTTCTCTTTCTTTCTGCACTAAATGTCAGTGTCGTGGTTGGATAGCGCAGATTAAATGGGGGTATTATAATAATAAGATCCCTTTTTGACATCACAAGGGGAGCCAAATTTCCATGACCTATTTTTTCACATGCTTACAGAGAAAAACTGGGTTGTTACAGTTACTGGGTTGTTCTTCACACTTTCTAGGTTGATAGAAGCACTGGAAGAAACATGGAGAAAGTCAGATTTTCATTATATGCTTTATATGGAAGCACTCACTGTCTGTTGGTAAGAGAGTGAGGAGCACAAGCTCATACAGGTTTGCTCTCAACCAAATGGGGCATTGTGGACATGCTATAATAAATGATCTGTGGGGTATTTTGAGCTGAAACTTCAGAGACACATTCTGGGCACACCTTAGACATATATTACATCTTGTAAAAATTGGCATAATAGGTGCCCCTTAAAGCTACAATTAATAATTTTTGGTTAAAATAAACAAAATCCAGTTACTGAGCAAGAACATAAATCGGTGCTACCAACTGTCCCTGTCAACGCTTGGGAATACTTCACATTTTACAAACAAGACTGTAATCGTATAGTGCGCTGTAAAGCAACTCTAAATAGTATGCGTGCACGGCCAGATTTTTGCATAACTGTGGAATCAGATTTCACAGCAAATGTCAGTTGTTTATCAACAAACAAAGATAAGCAAGTAAAATAACTTAAAGGGAAAAATCAACTTACATTTTCATAATAATATAGATGAGGTCTACTTGTCAACATGATTTTATCGCAGTTATTATATTCACCACACAAGCCTGCTTAACCACTAATTTGCATTGAACATGTGAGAAAACCTGGTACCCTGTGTATAGTTAGATCTCATCTACTACCTGATAAATACACAAACGCCAGGTTAATGTGCGTGTCAGGGCTGCATACTTCTGTGAAAAGGTGACATTCTTAAGTGTATGAAGTCACGCAAGTCTGGAATCAACACAACAAACTCTGCATCACAACCTGCATGGACTCGGGGGCATTCTGTACGTGTCCTTGTCTTAAACACACAGCCTGCTTATTTATACTTATTGGGAGAAGAAGGATTTTTCATGGTTGGCCTAAAATAACCACAGACATTCCTGTTCTGCTAAGGTGTTTGTTGATATTTTGCATGTTTGCCCACATCTGAAATTCTGGATATAGGAGGAACTTGATTAGTCAAAGTGCACTGAATATTGGTGAAAAGTAACTGTAACTGTGGTTTGTATGTAGGGTTGGGTATCGAGAAATGGTTTCATTTTAGAACCGGTTTTAAAAAAAAAGATTCTCTTTTTATGACATGCACATTTCGATTCCGTTTACAGATTCCTGAATTTTTTAGTCATTCTCGTGCAGCAAACAGCATTACAGTTGTATCTATCTTCCAGGACCAGCGACAAACCTTCTATCATTATGCACATGCACAGTGACACTATGGGCCCTATTTTAACAATCTGAAACGCAAGTACGAAGCGCAAAGCGCAAGTGAGTTTGTGGGCGGATCTTGGGCGCTGTTGCTATTTTCCCGGCGTGAGAAATAACTCTTGCGCCGGGCGCAAATCAATAAGGGGTTGGTCTGAAGTAGGTTCATTATTCATAGGTGTGGTTTGGGCGTAACGTCAAATAAACCAATCAGAACGCTTTCCAACATTCCCTTTAAACGCAAGGGCGCAAGTTCCATGGCGGGTTGCTATTATTATGACGGATTTACCAGGCGCACGCCAGGAGCGGTTCACAGCCGAGGAGACCCCCGTTCTTGTAAGAGCAGTCAAAGACAGAGAAGTTGTTTTGTATGGGGATAGGAGAAACCCGCCCAAATCAGCGTAGGTTAAACAGGCGTGAGAGGAAATAGCCACATTTGTCTCATCAGCTGGCATCCCCATCGTTGCGCCAAGCGCTACAATGATGTCAGGATACGGGGGAATCCCAAGCTTGCCAGCATAAATCGGGCACGCCGTGTAACGGGAGGTGGATCTGCCTCTACACAGACGCCAGCAGAGGACATCGCTGCGTCCACCCTCACCGCTGAAAGGGTTTGGGGGCTTTGAAATTGGACCCAAGAAATGCAAGCAAGGTCCAACCCCAAAGTACACTTACAAATCAAGTTCATATACATTAAGGTTTCTTATGAAAACATTTTAATTATTATTTACATAAAATAAACGTAATACAGCCACACAATAAATAAAAACTATCACCACAATGCTCACCACTATGATTTCCCTTATCTCGTGTATTAATATTTTTTTGTGTAACAATTTATGATTTGCAAAAATAACTGTTGCATCTGTGTAGATTAGATAAGCAAAGTGTATGCGCGTTGCGCACGCTATACATTATGGTCAAGCATGCGCCCTTAAAATAGCATAATGAACAACGCACAACGCGCCACTGACTAGGCTTGTTGCGATAGTCGGTGAAACGGTGATTACCGGTGCCTCAGCCTCTCACCGGTTAGATCACTTGTCTTTCACCGTCGTTTTGATATTTTCTTGTAATTAAATAATTTAGTTTCGTTAGAGAGAGCAAACACTTACAACTGAATGTGTCTGCTCCCTGAATTCAGCCAAGCTGAACGCGCATCACGTCACAGAGCAGCAGGTGTCAGATTTCATTTCTTTCAGTCAGAGTTTGCTAGGCTCGCGTCATCACAGAGCAGCGGCTGCTGGTGTCAGATTTCCTTTATTCCTGTCAGACTGCGCCGAGCAGACGATGGCAGAAGCCGCGTGCTTACTCGTTTTTGTTATAAGATACATATATGATGTTTAATATAGGCGAGATCGTTTTGTTGTTGTGTTTTTCTTTAATAATAATAATAAACCCATCATTCAAGCAGCGCTTTATGGAGGAATAGCCGGTTGCTCTGCTTGGGACTGGCGGGTTTCTGTCAGAAGTACCTGCGCACATTGACTCAAGCACTTAAACCAGCTGTTGCACTCGCATTTGCACGCAAATTCATACGCGATTTAAGGCAGCGTACGCAAGCGCTGGATTTAAACAACAGTTGCATCTAATTCAAAAGTGAAAGTAAAATGCGAACTTCTGTGCATTTATAAGCCCCTCCCACCCGGTGAAACCGGTAAAACCGGGTTTGTCACGCGCTGATTAACTGGTGGGAAAATTCTGTCACCGCAACAACCCTACCACTGACTTTAAACTTTTTTTTTCTGGTCAGTGGCGCAATTGTTTTTTGAAACTGCAAAATAGCATCAGGGATGGTTTGCGCCGGAACACGCCTATTTTTTTGCGCTGAACCGCCTAGGGAGCGCAAGTTCATTCCCTAGTTTGCCGACGTGCGTCTGTGGAGGGAAAAACCCGCTGTGCGCCGGTGCAAAATACGAATGATACATGCGTCACTGACAAAGTCAATTGCGCTGGGTGCAAGATAGGGCCCTATGACTGTCAGCAGCAAACGTTCAAAAGTTTGATTAAACTTTAAAAAAGACTGTAATATTGCCAAATGCAATACATGTGGCAAGGATATTTCACATAAGGGAGAAAACACTTCTAATATGAAGAAACATTTGCTTCAACACGGAGTTAATCTGAAGGTATGTACCATGTTTAAATCTCCCAGCCGCGATTCCTCGTAGAGCACACAAGATACAGCTAATATAAGCAATAGCAGCATCTCACACTATGGTACAAAACACATTCAACTTTGAAATAAAGCCGCATACTTCTAGATAAACTGAAATCTCTTTTGTAAGATTGATCACTTTTGTTTACTTGTTTTTTTTTAATAGCGATCACGATAAAAAGCAGCTACAGGACAACATAGTTTATTTAAAATAATATTAATTTGTATAATTCATTCTGGCACTTTTTAAAATGTAACTTTTTAGAAAAATTGTCCCAATTAACAGTTAAGTATTTGCTTTTTAAAAAAAAGTTCGGTAAAGAAATTGTCACTTTATTGCGGGGCGGGTCATTTAAACCAAAATAAAAAACATGTATGTTGCGTCCAATTCCCCATAGCCTATTTTAAATATTTGGAAATTTATATTTTCATATTTTATTAGGTTCTTTGATAAGGTTAAATTACATAGGCCTATGTAGCAACGTAACTTCCGCAACGTGATATCCCCAAAACTTTGCTTTGGCCTCACGTCACGGAAGCACCAAGTAGCACCCACTGCCAGCCACAACAACAAAACAAACGGAGAAATAAAAGATGAAAGATGATCTGTGCAAGAAATTAAGGTGGGGAATTTGTTCTAAATGTGCATCATTATCCTATCTCTATATTAATATGACCATGCTGGTTTCTATGGTTCGCATATGTTGTTGCCAGTTTACAGGGCGATGTAATCTAATGGCTGTTTCTAAGCACTTTTAGGCTGAAATAAAAATTAAAATGGCGAGTATGTCTATTTTAATGGTCGCGGGTGGGGGGCAGGGCGGGTTCTAAAAATAGATAGAGTGGTGCTTTTCATAAAAGCTGGACCCGCGGGTTGGAAAAAATGCTGACCCGCCCATCGCTAGCTGTTATGCACTCACTGATGATACTCACACGGGAAAGAGTAAGAGCTCAATTTATGTTTTGATAAATGCTCTGAATTTGATCTCTATCAAAAGTCCTTCAAAAAAATTGAATTATCAGCTTTTTGCTAAAAATGTGGTGTTTTTAAAGAAACCTACCCATATTTGAGAGGTGATAAAAAGAGAACCAATCAAGGTAGGATTAAATGTTTTTTGTTTGTTTGTTTGTAAGCAGAGGGTCTGTTCTTTAATTTGATATATTGTATGTTTATATATTTAAAGAAGAACATTTTTTGGAAAGCCTTAAACTTTTGTGAAGATCATAAAAATGCTGCCGCTGGCTGGCAACTTAAAAAAAAATGCTGGCGGGGAAAGAGTTAAGGTCCAGTTTCTTCTATCGCATACATCAAGTTTAAAACATAAAGAACATAAACATAAAAAGTGTGTTTTAGAAGATAAACAATTGCCTATTAAACCAAAAGAGTTTCTCTTCTTGCTTTCTGTATGATAACCTGACTTTCTGAAAAAGAGATGTAGACTGTGCTAACTTTGTTTCGCATTTAGTATGATTAATAGCAGTGTTTCCCATACATTGATTTATTTGTGGTGGCCCACCACAGAATCAACACTGGCCCCCACAAATAGAATTTTCATGATTCCCATTTACATTTTTATTTCACTATTTAAAACAGCTTAATTCGGCTTAAAATATAATTTGACATATAATACAGATCAAAAACAGATACATATCAAAGAGTAGAAGTGAAACATATTTCAGGTGCCAACACGAGATCAAATGAAACACGACGTGATGACGTCACATATATGCTAATTAGTGGGTGGCGTCATCACCACCACAGTCTCTCAAAATCCTGTGGGAAACACTGAATAGCATAGGGTTGTGTAAAGCAATACTCTTAATTTGCTGACATTAATGCTCAAATAAACACACCTACAACTAGTGTTGCTTTCGTCAACGAAAAGTATGACGAAATATCCTCGTCAACGAACCTTTATCACGTGACGAAAACGAGACGAGACTCAACGTAAATGCTGGTTATGTGACGAAAACTATAATAAAATGTATAATACAATATTGTTGACGAATAAAAACGAGAGTAAAAGTGGTTTACTAAATAAAAACTATGCTAAAATGTGTCTTCATTTTCGTTGACCAAAACGAGACGAGACGAAATGTTATAACGTTATTTCGTCTAGCTATCTCCTGGCACCCCGCCACCTGACTGCAAATTATCATGTGTGTTCAATGGCGCTCTGCAAATCGATCCGCAAAAATACGTAAACGTACCGCGAGAGCGATTAGAAAGCATGCAGAGCAGTCTGTTCTCGCGATGCTTTGATATCATACGCAATCCTTTTGCGCAGTAACACGCGACACGTCACGTTTGATGGCCAGCTGCGCCCGCGAATACACCGCCGCATCAAGTCTTCAAATGGAATCGAAAAGTCCAAAATGAAACCCGTGCATCGTTTTCAGGTGAGTTCACAAGCCTGTTAATATGTATAGCGTTGACTGCTGGAACCCCCGCGAACTCATCTGTGTGATTTAAATAATATAACAATGTACCAGTTTGCATCTTCAATCGTTTAAATGACATGTGCTGCGTTGTGTTTTGAAGCATGGTAAATATATATATGCTAAAGACGTTGTGTTATAACTTTTATGCTAACAACAAGGGTCTGTGTCCTTATTTATTATTTGAATTAACTAAACTTGCTTAACTGAATGTTTGAGTGTTAAATAAATCAAACAGCTGTATTAAGAACATAACCATGCATACAAACTTTTGCTTTTGTTAATAGACATCTGATGTTTCTTAAAGCTGGCTTTTAATTTACTTACAAGAAAGATATTTAGTAATTCTCCAAAATTGCTTGGATTTATACTGACACGTAAAATTAGCTTTGTCACATTATAGTGCCATTAGCTACACAAATACAGATATACTATATTGCATATTTGTATAATTGTAGTTTGTGTTGCTGTCAAAATACAATTATAAATGATAACAATAACATTTTAATAAAGTGCTATAGCATTTTAATAAAGTGCTATTCTCACACATAGCCTACTATAGTTGTTATTTGTTGTTGTTTTTTAACTAAAGGTGGCACCACCATAAAGGTCAGCTTATGGTACCCATCTGACCAGCAGTGGCCCTGTGTGTGTGTTTCTGCTTAGACTACTCTGTTTTGATTAGACTTTAATGTAGACTCTTTACCTAGTCAAGTCACTCACTCAGAGGTTAAATTAAATTAAGTAAAATATATATCTTCAAATCAAGTAAATTCCAATTAGAGCATCTTCCATGTCTGAAATGGATGTATTCTTATATCTATAAGGTATACTATAACAAGATAACTTTTTTAATGGGTTTGGCTAAAAGAAAATTTTGGTTTTGTCTATACTTCTGCTAGGTACTTATACTATATTGACTGGGTTCAATAGAATGGCATTTCTAAAAAGAGACTAAAATACAATGTTCATTGACTAAAACTAGACTAAAAATGTCACCAGTTTTCGTCGACTAAAACTAGACAAAAATAGTCAAGGATAATTCTGACTAAAATAAGACTAAAATGCCCAGACTTTTAGTCGACTAAAACTTGACTAGACTAAAAAGAGTATGAACTGACTAAAACTAATAAAAACTAAAATGTCAGCTTGACACAAAGACTAGACTAAAACTAAAATTAAAACAGGCCACCAAAAACAACACTACCTACAACAAACCTATTGTTATTGTGATTAGTGCAATAAAATAATAGCTATTATTAAGCCTAAATACTTGTTAAATATCTTATCAGTTATAAGCTATCTATGCATCTCCAAGAGACATGTCAGCTAAGGGCTGAAAATAAAATGAAAATACACAATTTTCCACAATTCAGGCTTCAGAAAATTCATGTGGAGATCTGCCACAAAAACTTTTGTAAATATTTTTAAGAATTTTTAAGAATAGATTTAAGAATCTGGCATTTGAAGGACAGGTGTGAAGACCTCACAAGGTGACTGAAAAGCCCGGTGTCAAGCACATTATCACTCAAAGATGGATGAAAGCTCATAGACAAAACGAAAAGGAGAAACGGATAAAGGACTAAGGGATGGAGGGTTTAAAGTAGCAAGGTGGAGGCATAACAACCTCTCACTGGCAAATACCACACAAAAGTGTGAAGCTTAACGGCATAGTTCACCCAAAAATTTAAGTTCTCATTTACTCATCCAGTTTGTTGTAAACACATTTGAATTTTTTATGCAGCTCTTTGCCATCCAGTTATAGTTTGTAGTAAGTTAACATTGGTTAAGTTTATAAAAATGAAGATATCTTGGAGGACATTCTCATATGCCATTATTCACAGATGTAGCAAAAACACCAACACTGTAACAACAGAGGTTAAAGCATCTAGGAAAGAAAACTAAATGTGACAAACCTGTAAACAGAGTGATAATACAGACAAACAGAGTCAGTAACACAAGCCGTACGTCAGGATAAGACGGAAAGAATCTGCCTCTGTGTTCAGCGATGCCCTGAGAATAAAACAACGGTGGCATTTGCGTGCAAGCAGGTAGCTGGTGTTATTCCATGGAGGAAGAAGGATGAGTCAATGAAGGAAGGAAAAAAATGGCTCTCCAAGTGAAAGCTCTGATCCCTGTGCATAGTTGCCATGACTACAGCTGATATGATTACCAGGCAGCAGTGTTGTTATGAGGTTTGTATGCAGTGTGCTGATGTACAATTACTCAACAAGAGCAGACGTGTGAACTCCACATATTTTATGCATTTCATTGTATGCTTAGAATCAAACAAACAAAATTACAGGTAGAGGTTATTTGTGCTTTGGGACAGACATATTTAAACTATTAATATTTAAGATAGATCAGGTTTAATGTTTTATAAACCATACTTCAGTGCACTGGGAAATGTTTTCCAAAAATGTTAGGGTCATGTTAGGGTCATTTTTTTCCAAACATTTCTCATTGTGATTGTTAATATGCATTTAAAACCCCCGTTTTGAGGAGCTGAACAATATAGCTTGTTGGGATGAGCGCGGGCAGTTTTGTTTATTATAGCTCAAATGAGCACGTGAGGCGATATTCTTTTATGCTGCTGAATGATCTCCGCTTCAGCCCAGTAAGTGACGAACTAACTTACCTGATATCTGCTTCATTCCAGTTTGCTGACAGTTCTCGTCGTGAATGTTTTAAATCCTTTAGAAAAAGTAGAAAATATTTCAATAGAAATAAATAATATATGTGTGCGTGTGTGTGTATTTACATTATATTGAAAAGTAAACCTTATCATGGTTTTACTACAGAGAAAGTCACATTCCTACAAGGCTCATTATGTGGCTCATTATGCAACTCTTTTGTCTCTCAGCTGTCAATCACTGATTATTCAGGAGCTTTCCCGCCTCCACGCATACAGCCTTTCCCAAGCAAAAGTGTCTTAGAAATTGTAAATCAATATATTGCTTTATGTGAATGAGTAGGCAGAATGATTTTCACATAATTTTGAGGAAAAAACTCTAGACTACAAGATCCTGTTTAGAAAAGTCTTGGGAATATATTTAGAATGAGTTTTGTGGACTTAAAAATTTTGCTTTTTCAAAAACCACGCATAAACATTTTTCTCTCAAAAATACAAACATTTACATACATGTTGATTATATAATACAGTGTTTCCCATACATAGGCTCTACTTGGGCGCTGCGCCCAGGTAAATTGCGACCCGCCCAGGTAAAAAAAATCACTTTACGAATTTCCGTATTTTCTGAACTCGACTGGATGACCCGTGTTTTGGAGAGAGAGAGAGAGAGAGAGAGAGAGCGCGCGAAAGAGAGAGCGCGAGAGAGAGGTGGGGGTCGGGTGACCGTGAAGATGATGCACGCGTCATAAACTCATCATCCAGCGCGGCAAACTGGATCAACTGCAGCAGCACATACGGAGCAGCCAGGGAACATACTGCGACCAAAATGGTCGCATATGCTTATGTGCATATGTGTTTATAGCATCTAAGTTGGCTTCATTTTGCGTGCAAGCACGTTGTGTCTCTCCGGTTGAGTGTCCGTTCACGTGCTCTCTGTTTCTCAATGAATTGGGCGCGACGCGAAGCAACCTCAGTGTCACATTGTATCCTTTCATGTTTCTGAACTTGAGCAGAGTTTTACCATTAGAGGTCTTTCTTCACTGAGGACGCGGGACCCGTACGGTTCCGGGTTTATATTTTAAATGGTCAGATGGGTCCGGGTCGGTCCTAGTTCATTACTTCGGGTCCCAAGTCTGATTAATATTGTGTGTAAAACCCGAGTCGATCGGAGAACGGCCGCGAGCGCTACCGCGCTAAAGCTCGAGTGCTGTTTCAGCGTGCCTCCGGTTTCTATGGCGATAGCAACTGGCTCTTGTCACGACCACGCGCCGCTTCATTTTCTTTATCCCATTTTTTTATAATCTTACTATTAATATACAATATCTTTACTAAAATCTAAACAGTTTGCACAGAGATTGTAGCAAAAAGCAGTGCTAATACTGAATGAGCAAAGCTCTAGCTGACTCAGGATATAAAAAACGCAAAGCTGTAATGTAAAGTCTGTCATCGGGACAGCAAGTAGACTTTTAAATCTGAAATAATTAGTGGATTAAGCTTTTTTTAATCGGCAAAAGAGAAATAGAAAGCAGAAGCAGTAAAAGTGCCTATCTTATAGAAGTTATTAACATTATAACATCAGTCACATTTATAATCTATAGACCTGCACTGTCTATATAGGCTATAGTATACATAGTATTGTATATAATTGAGTTTGATAAAAGGGGTCATCAAATTGCTTCATATATCAGTGCAAAAACAGAAAGTGTTTTCGTGGTGCTTTGACAAACAGTGTCAGCTTTGTTTATGGCAAAAAAAGTTTGGGGTGGTTAGATTAATAAACTATAATGTGAAATTAATATGAATGTTTTATAAATCAAAGTATTGTGTTGTGTCACACATTATTAGTTCTTTGTTACATGTATAGTAGACCATTTTTTGTCGGTGGATAATAATGATTGCCCTTTTCACCAGCTACCACCACAAGTAAATTTCAGATCTGTGGGAAACACTGTAATATTGTAGCCCAGTTTGTGCTAAACACAGTGTTATGAGACTTTTGCCATTAATATGTTTTTAAGCAACTGAAAAAAGCACAAATGTCAGTGCATGTCAAAACTTCCCCAGGGCCCTAAAAACCCCTTAGACCCCAGAGGGTTAAAGGGCAGTTTCCCAGGCTTATCCTAGTCCCAGACTAAAATGCATTTTTGAGCTGCCAACATTTTGCACTGACATATCTTAACATATATCAGTGCCATTGTTTTGTCTCAAGATGCACACAAGTATTGTTTCTTTTAATGGTATGTTTGTAAAAAAAGCGTTCCTTTGTGCCCCACTCTCCCCTACTTGTAATTCCAAGTAGCATCAGAAGGACAGATGTTAATTACCCAAACCATTTAAAAATAGAGCTCATAGCATAGAATAACAAAATATCAAACCATCTACATCTGCAAAAATTCACTTCTCTGACTCATTTTTACAATATTATTAAACTAACTGGTCTAAATGTAATTTTTTGGCAAAAGCATGAATCAGTAAGCCCATTCACACAGACCTTTGGTCCCAGAAAATACCCGAAAAATTGCCAGACAAGCATCTGTGTGAACACAAACTCGTCCCGTTAATCATCTGGGATTGTTGCCGGAAAGAGGACCTAGTCAGATATACGGAAAACCCTCTGTGTAGGGATGCTCCGATCGTAATCGGCCGCCGATCGTAATCGGCCGCCGATCGTAATCGGCCGCCGATCGTAATCGGCCGCCGATCGTAATCGGCCGATAACGGCATTAAATGACGCGATCGGCACTCGCTAAATTTGCCGATCTCATGAGCCGATCTTTCTGTTTACTTTTGTCATCATAGCGTTCCTGATGCAGCTGCAATTAGAGACCATTTTAGACAGTGCAAGCATTTTGTAACCCGTTGCTCATATGTGACGTACAGATTTGGATCTCTCTCTCTGCCTTTACAGAGATATGTGTATTTTCTATGAGGACGCGGTCCGGTCCTCAGCGCGATGCATCTTCACATCCCTATCAAACAGCGTATACAACACATATCTATCACGGACAATTGCACCCTCATGCCGAAAGTTTATTACTTGCATTCGTTTTAAAGTTTTGAAGTTTTAAACTTCCATTTTCCTCACAGCTGCTCTTGTTTGCGGACACCTGCCGCACGCATACACAGCAGCCTGTCATCAGTGCACGTGAAGAGAATGATCTCTTCCACGTCTTAAAGCTACAGTATCCTAATTCATCTCTCAATGAAATTACTCTCTGCTCATCAGTGAAAAACTGTTGTACTTCATACGAATGCGTGTATATTTAATTCATACAGTAAAAACTGTGAAGTGTTTTATTTTAATTACTTTTAACAGACATAAACCTTTTTAAAGGCATATTACATTTCTCTTTGCAAGAAGAAATATTTGTTGTGCTTATTTATTTGATTCTCTATTAAAACAATAATATACCTAATTCATAGTTAGTTTCATTTCTACAAATGGTGTAAACTCTGTTAGATTATAGGTAAAAGATTCCCATTCCACTGCCATTCTGTGATCGGCAGATCATGATTTTGGTGATCGGTAATCGGCCCCAAAAATGCTGATCGGAGCATCTCTACCTCTGTGTGAACAAGAAGCCGAAAGAATGCCGCAATGGGCATGTCGTAGTGAGGATGCGCGCGTCATCACAACACAAGTTATGATTCAGCTCCTTACAATGAGAGATAACATGCATATAAACATTCACCACGAGAAATGTTGCAAACAAGATTGAAGCAGTTATCAGGAAATGATAAATGAGACACATAAACAATGACGCACGTGCCGTAGTGAGGAAATGAGGGATTTACAACATTCACGAAGAGAAATGTCTAGGGATGCACCGATAGGATTTTTTGGGGCTGATACCGATACCGATTTAAACAGACAACTTCTGTCTGATACCGATGCCGATACCGATATTAAACACTTCTATACAATACTATACAGTTGGTCTATTAGCTAGTTTATTTCTCCATCAAATTATTTTTACCTGAACATGTATTGGATCTAATTAACATTCAACTGACCAACATAATAAGAGAGGCACACATTAAGCTAAAACAAATATAATAAGACAGCATGACAACCTTCAAAGGTGGTTTTAGCTATTCAGCTTTTATTTTATTAACAACATTAACTATTTTTTACATATAATGGATTTCTTTATGCAGTTAATTAATAAACAATCGGTATCGGCCTTTCTCGTGCTATTGCCGATATGCCGATGGTTTCAAATTCATCAAAAATCGGCCGATTAATATCGGCAGCCGATACATCGGTGCATCACTAGAAATGTCAGCAAACTGGACTGAAGCAGATATAAGGTAAGTTAGCTAGTCACTTACTGCGTTGAAACGGAGATCATTCAGCAGCATAAAAGAATATCGCGTCACGTGCTCATTTGAGCTATAATAAACGAAAATACCCGCGTGTCATCCCAACAAGATATATCATTCAGTTCCTCAAAATGCGGGTTTTAAATGCATATAAACAATCACGATGAGAAATGTCTGAAAACTGCATTAAAGCAGAGATCAGGGAGCTCATCAAATATCCACTCAGAAGCTGAGATCATTCACCAGCATTGAACTGTGCGTTCACGCGCTCCTTTATAGTATTATCATAAACAAAAATGCACGCGAGTGGTTTCTGGAGAGAGAAATAATAAATAATTTGCAAACTTCAGACGCTGTGTAGAAGAGAGGGCGGGACTTTCAACAGGTCACGTGTCTTTCCCGGACTTCCAGATCCTGGGTAATCTTGGCAGTGTGAATGAACAAAAAATCTAACAATCCCAGAAAAATCCAGGATGCCTTTCCCGTGTATGTTTTTTTACGGAATGTCTGTGTGAAAAGGGCTAGTCTGTCCCAACGGGGTAACATTAACTATAGACCACCAGTGAATACACATGATACACTGAATGCACTTTCAGTCAATTTTCACTAAATTTAATAAACTAGAAGTGAAAATACATTTTAAAATTATGACAGCATATGCATTGTTTAATACTATAATATATACCCTAAAATTTAAACCTAACTTCAATGTTGTAAAGGCTCTGCTTTCAAAGTGTATAGTGTCTTATTCAGACGCCAGTTGGTTTGATAGCCATATCTCTCTAAAACATTTATATCAAATATGAGCCCTTGGGCAATGGACACAACAAATACATGCGAAATGTGATGCAAGTACTGTTCTTTAATGACTGACAGGTACAGTATATAACATAAAGCGTATTAATGCAGTTACCATAATAATGCATTACTCTACTGAAAGCCATTGAATTTATGGACATGCATTTCAAAACAAACTCGTGTCTGCACATGTGCTTACATTTACAACCGGCGATTTCAAACGTCCGTTTAAGAAAAAACAAACCCTAGTACAAGCATAAACAAGCCCACCAAACAGACTACAAAACATGCATACAAGGTGGGAAACACGTGTTTTCCATCTGTCGTTTTTTTCGACAGCTGAACAAAGTTTTAGAAACCCACTAACTTTACAACAGAAACGCAAAGTCATCAGTCTGTTCCACGCAAAAACCCAACTCTGCGTGAGAACTGAATAGCCTTCCACACAAACACAGTTTACAGCAAAAGTATTAAGGAACCTCGTACAAAAGCGGATTTAGACGTCACGTCTCCTCAGTTTTGGGTCGACTGTAACACACGAACAATAAGTTTTAACTTATTTAGGCTATGTAACGATTTAATGTTTGTGCTTACCTCAAAGTGTGCTTCTGACCGAGGTCAGTCATGTTGTGCAATGTCTGTTATGATGGATCTGAATTCCGAAAATCCTCCAAACTGAAGAAGCTACTCGATGCAACAGTCAATCTGTAACGTAAAAAACTCTGTTTAGGGGCAGAACTCGTTGTTTTTCCTCTAAAGTGTCTCGTGTCGTTTAAACGCTACTGACAGTCTGTCTTTTGTGTCCAGCGTTTGTAATCGTCGTTATGTCCAAGCACGCGCAGGTCAACGATGTTACTCTTTACAACAGCGACATCTAGCGGTCACACACGGGATAGCGTTAAACCCCGGGGCCTAACTGTATGTTACTTAAAGGGAAAGTTAACTTTAAAATGAAAATTCTATCATCATTTACTCATCCTCATATTGTTCTTAACCTGTATGATTTTTTTCTGATGAACACAAAAGAAGATATTTTGAGAAATGATGGTAAACACACAGCAGTAAGTGACCATAGACTTCCATAGTAGGAAAAAATATTTTGGAAGGATTGTGATTAATGATGAGGAAAATATTTTGATAAATTATGGTAAGTACACAGTTGATGGTACCCATGAAATTCCATCATATTTTTTTATTCCTAAGGTCTATGGTCACTTACTGCTGTGTGTTTAGCATCATTTCTCAAAATATCTTCTTTTGTGTTCATCAGAAAAAAAGAAATTCATACAGGTTTAGAACAACATGAGGATGAGTAAATGATGACAGAATTTTCATTTTAAAGTGAACTATCCCTTTAATCCCCTGATTCAACATTTTATTTGAGAATTAATGTGCTTGCAACAATGCATTTGAATCAGACACGCAGTGCAGGCTTTGCTACAATGACAAAAGCTGATTATACTGATTATCTGGTTTTAACAAAAAAAAAAAAAAAAACTAAAGAGATTTTAACAATAGGCCAATTAAAACGTGGTGTTCATAGTCCAAAACACGAGGGAGGAATTTGCCCTTCTGGACTTATTTTCCCACAGCATACTGTCACAGTAGGCTATAGACGTCTGTTAGTTCTAAACAGCCACAAGCTTTTCCAAAAAAACCTTTCTTATCCACATTAGTTAGAAGGTTGCCTATTAAACTAAAGTATTTTCAAAGTGATAAAAAAAACATTTACATCATATCACCAAAGGCACATATATTAAGTTTAACGACCATTTAAATTTAGCACTTTGTTGCATTTGTGTCTATGGATTATTATTCACACAAACTGTATATGTATAGCCTACGCTTACCTGGCTTTTGCAAGACAAGTGATATGCAAAGTGTTTCCTGAAACCTCAGTTTAGCGTTAGTGGTCATGGAAAACAAAGTAAATCCAGTACAAAAGCACACGTGTTGTCTTAAAGCAAACCCTTGATTCAGCAACAATAAAATCATCTGCCCGCTATGCAACACAATTCGTCTCTCAGAGAAGCCTCGGGTTCAGTCATCGCACCTGCTCTGTGTGTTTCCCAGGCTATTGGGTTAAGCGGCCTAAATGTAGATCTCTTTATTCACTTTACAAGCCGGTGATTACTTTTGACCTCTCTAAAATTGCGCCCTGTTATACGTAAACAACATTTGAGCAATGTGTGCAAATCAGTTGGTTCAATAATGATCAAGACTATCCTTAGTAGCATACTGTATGGCTTTCAATGATTCAATAGGTAGGTCATGAAATACAACAGGCAAGTGGTCAGTAAGATTACCAATGAGAGCAAAGGAGATTTGTGGCTTAGCGCCGACCTCGAAAATGGATTTTGCGAACGGCTGCTCGCGCGCTTCTCACAATAGCTTAAAAATGCGGAAATAGCGAGATAATAAATGAAATAAAATTGTATGTCATGCTCATACTACATATTGGGCCTGTATCAGGTAATAATAAGTGCCTGCTTTGAAATATGGAAATCCATGTGGGTAGACAGAAACTGTCATATTCTGCATACAGAAACTGTCCGGATTACTAATTTCTAATACTACTATTAAAAACTACAAAAAAAATATTTGTTTTGGTTTTAAACCTGTTATACATGAGCCTATCTCGGCTCGCATTGTAATTAAAACTCCACAATCATTCAAACAAGCTTTCAAACATCACAGGCGGTAAAGGATATACCCTGCAAAAATGCAAAATGGTACTGTATCTAATCTGTATCTGACAAAGACCAATTCATCAGAAGTGTATGAAACTGTCACAGGTTTATTTGATCACATATACCCGGTACTAAGATGTTGAGATAAGTGTGTGGTTTATAGGCTAAAAGGGGCGGGTTGACAGTTTCTCAAAAACGCCATCCGGGCGGGTTATTTTGTCTTTTCATCATGACAGGGACAGTGCTACTTTTCTTATTTGGTATAAGAAGTAAGTGCGTGGATTTTAATGTAAATAGCATTGTTTTTTGCTTGAATAGATTCCCGCCTTATAAGACCAATGTATAAAAATCTGCAGTGAATGGTTATTGCTGTGACGTTTTCTGTAAAACGTGAACGTCTTTAT
Organism: Paramisgurnus dabryanus; assembly: GCF_030506205.2. NCBI lineage: Eukaryota > Metazoa > Chordata > Actinopteri > Cypriniformes > Cobitidae > Paramisgurnus > Paramisgurnus dabryanus. The sequence goes on along the minus strand of NC_133355.1, from coordinate 23,157,426 downwards.
TTTTACTGCGCAACACAGCGTTTTCCAATTTATATTAAGTCTTTTGTTCGATAAAATATGTTTATTTATGAAATATATTTATGTACATTTAATATCGTATTATCGAATCATACAACATTGTTGTCAATTTAACTTATTTAAATATTTATATTTTAATTAGCTGTTCTGTTGTTATTTGCTGCAGAATGGACTTTAATACATCCATTTGTTTATTTATTTATTTGCAGCTGTATGCAGCTTGATGTATCAGTTTCCCGGATTTATCGAGGTTCCAATCGGTGGCGATATTTTCCTCAATTGTAACACAATGGGTGCGTCTCCTTGTGACAGGATTTCTTGGTACAAAGTATCCAGAATGGGGCAGATGAAAAACGTAACAGCTGTGTTGGGTAATAAAAGTCCCAATGATTACCTATGCACCCTCACAATCCCTAATGCAACTCCAAAAGACTCCGGCACATACTATTGCTCTGGATCATATAGTGTTTTGTCTTACATTGGCAACGGATCCATCGTCATTACCATAGGTACAACATCTATACACTGTAAAATTCCTTGTGGCACTAAAATGTATTAGTTTAAACAAAGTTTAAAGTTATTTCGTTTTTTACTATTTATAAGTTGTTATAAATCATAAAAATAAAGTTGTAATACCTTAATCCAATTAAACTACTAACTCCTCACTAGTCAAGAAAGTTAAAATGAATTAAGTCAATTTGTTTAAACTTAAAAATGCGCAACAAGGAATTTTTTTACAGTGTAGTTGGTTCTCACAGCCTAAATACTTTCTTTACTCTTTTATATTATTTTCGTTAAATAGGCTAACTTAATTCTGATGGTGATTTCTAGACCCCAATGCAAAGCCCTCCAGTACAACAACCTACGTCTCAGCCAGCAATGCTCTTTCAGAGGAGACTGAGCCATCTGTCATTTCCCTGCAGTGTGTGGTTATGGGTGTAGGTACCTCTCAGGCCCGCGTGTTCTGGATGATAGAAGAGAAAGAGCGCACTGGATGGACGGAGTCAAATTGGGCAAACGGCAGTGATTCATTCACACCGTTCATCCGAGCTCATGCTTCTGTATCAGCTGAGGAGTGGACAATTGGCCCTGAAATTAAGTGCGTTGTCGAATTTAATGGAATGATATTCTCCAAAAAAAGTCTTCAAATATATGGTAAGATATTGTGAAAACGCTTAAAACATTTCAGTTGCAATTCTTTAATTCGTTCTTAACACACTCAACTAATTTACCTTTCAGACTCAAATTCCATCTGTTCACTGTTGATGTATGTGGGCTCCGCAGTGGCATTTCTTATCATTGCTGTAACTGTGATCATCGTATTTAAGAGGTAAAATACCACATGCAAAACATTTTCTTGGGCTTCTCGGTGACATTTACGGTAGTTAAGCACAACTGTGTATTTTTTTTACTTTGGCGCAAAAGTGCGCAAAATAATCTTAAAATTTGTTAATTGGCGATTTAATTTTTTGGTCTGGCGGCGGATAAAGCCTACACGCAATATGGTGTCATTATTCTTATTAAGACTAATTTTCTTTATTTTAGACAAATTTTAATTTTAGTTTTTTGTATATTTGGCTTATAAAACGAGTAGTCCCTATTGCATCGATTAGTTATAAGAAACATTTACAGATTTCATTAGTATTTTTTTAATCAATTGACTGCGAATTATCGTGTGTTTACATAATTCAGTCAAATTTATTTGTTATGACATTTTAGTAATGACCATATATTTCTTTTTTCAACAGAAATTTGGAAAGAACATTGTGGAGCCTAATTTGTGCAAGAAATAGATGAAAACTACAAATCTAAATGTTATGTTTTCAGCTGAGGCAAAGGTTTGCATTTTTTTTTAGACTTTTATAGAAATGGAGAGTGGTAACTTAGTGATAAGATGAAATCATTTTCGTTTAAAATGTGAATCAAGAAAGAAAGAATAAACAATGAAAGGAAAAGCTTATTCATTATTTGATTGTCCTGTTTGTATGTCAACATAAGCCATTAAGTGATAGCTATGCTGTGTAATAAATTAAAAATAAATTTTAAACACACATTTAACTGTTCTGTTATTCTTGCATTTTGTGTATAGGATAAAAACATGTTAACACTATTATAAATGAATTTGAAACAGATTTCACACAAATAAATAGTTTCAGGGAACTGACACTTTATTAATGTACCTTGGACACATATGAAGGTATCTTAAGTGCACAGTAGACGGGCATAGTGTCAGTTTGTGATCAAAAGAATGGGTGTTGTGCATTGGACTTCTTTCATCATTTTACTCTTTCCATCTCACTTATGTCAGTTTAGATCACAACAAACAACAACATTCAACAGAGAATCGTGAGGTCAATAATAAAACTACAACATAAATACATATACATTTATTTAAGTAGGCCTATAGACAATATAGTATTTTCAAGCTGGCTTATGAAATGAATACCCAAAAATACATTAGTTCTCATTCCACAATATGTTTGAAAATTGTCATTTTTCTTTTAAAATAGTCAAATTTATAAAATGACATATTTAACCTGATATTGCACATATAAAATCCGAGCAAAGGTGCATAAAAGGATTTAGTGTCAGTTATTGATCAAAGGTGTGGGTGTTGTGCATCTGCCTTTCCTCACAATTCCACTCTTTCATCTCACTCTCGTGTGGTTAGATCAACAGAGAACTGTCAGTGGGTTAATAGTGCCTAGTTGTTGTATTGGCCATCTCACTAAATGTGCAACACAAAGAAAGACCAAACAAACTATTAAAATAATGGTTCATGGATGATGACTTATAATGAATGAACCTGCACTTGGCTTTTAGCTATTAATCACTCATCATTTTGGAGCTTATGTCCGTGATAACTGCCACAGTCAGTTTTTTGAGGGTTGAAATTAAACCCATGGCCCTCTTTCTTGTATCAGATTAAATGCAAATAGCATGCAACCTATACTTCACAAAAAATAAATATAAAAATATTACTGTGGTGCAACTTCTCTTTTGTGGTTTTGTTATAACAAAACCACAAATGTTTGTAAGGTTGCAAGTAGGGTCCACCCACTGCATGAATAGATTTTTTGCACTAATAGGAACTCTTGCATTGGGTGCCTTTAATCATTAAGACTACATTAAGGTAAAGGAAAGTACATCATCCACGTTAAAAGTTACCATGTGTTCCTGGATGTGCTGTTGGCTGATGCTATGTTTTTGCATTTCTGCTTTAAATTGTAAGTAATTAAAAACAAAATTAAATTAAAATATCATAAGTTTAATCAATTACGCGAGTCATAATAAAATAATAAAATGTCTTTAAACCATATGTTTAAATGTCAGCATAATTGCATCTGTATAAATGTTAATGCAATTTATTCTCATTTGCAGCGAACATCTTGACTCAATCTCCAGGACTCATACACGTGTCAATGGGTAACACAGTTGAATTAAAGTGTACATTTGAAAAGAAAGTTGACTTCTGTTATACCACCTCTTGGTATAAAATAAATCCAAGAACGAATAAACTTGTGCCAATAACGTATATCAGGTCTGAAAGCGATGAGGAAGATGATAAAACTTGCATTTTAAAAATCAAAAACTTGACCCCGAAGGATTCAGGCAGGTATTATTGCAATGGCCAGCATAATTCATTTACTTTTATCGGCAGTGGAAGCAAGGTGATCGTTACAGGTAATTCAGGAGGAAATAATTACCAACAATATTGTTGATAAAATAACCCTTTCACTTGATGACTTAAATTAGTTTTCTTTTATAGATCACTCTGAACCAAAACTATCCATCCTCTACTCACCCAATGAGATGGATACATCAGTGGTCTCACTGCAGTGCCTTGTAAGTGGAGTTGTCCCGTTTCAGGTCCGTGTGTTCTGGATGATCGGTGATAAAGAGCGCACTGGATGGACCGAGTCAGCCTGGACAGACGACACAGATTCAGCCACAGAGTTCATTCGTGCTCATCTTTCTCTGCCTGTAGAGGAGTGGAACAGCGGCGATGAAATTAACTGCACTGCTGAATATGATGGCAAAAACATCTCTAAAGCTCTGATAAAATGGGGTACGTGAACTTTGAAAGTCAGAGAAACAACGATTGAAAGGTTAGGCCCACGAATTAGTCCACAATTTTTTCCCAGAAAGGTAGAACAATCAATATTATCATATTAATAAATGTTTGTATGCTCCTTGCCAAATATAACCGATAGTGCAGGAAAAGAGTTGAAAGGGAGTGAAAAAATAACAAAGAGGGACAGTAAATTTGGATAGTTTTTTGTCTTTATTTGTTTTTTGTCTTTATTATCATGGGTACAAATTCGGTGTAAGTGGCTTAACTGTTCCCATTAATAATAAATTATTCAATAGGCTAATTTTCTGTTAATGTCGAGTTGCATATCATTGTTCAATACTTTACTGTTATTGTCTTGTTACATAACTTTAATATACTTCATACAATTCTTCTGAGCTCACATTTATGTATCAGCTCAGGCATGGACAATGGTCTCGAAATTAAGTAAGTTGAAGAATTTAATAGAACGTCAACAAGCATCTCTAAAAGTCTTAAAGGGATAGTTCACCCAAAAATAAAAATTCTTTCAAAGATAAAAATTCTTTCATCATTTACTCACTCATGTTGTTTCAAACCTGTATACATTTCTTTGTTCTGATGAACACGAAGGAAGATATTTTGAGGAATGAATGTCTGTAACCAAACCGATCATGAGCCCCATTAATTTCCATAGAAGGAAAAAAGAACACTATGGAAATGAATCAGGGTCATGAACGGTTTGGTTACAAACATTCCTCAAAATATCTTCCTCCATGTTTATTAGGAAAAAAATTTATACAGGTTTGTAACAACATGAGAGTGAGAAAATGATGATGAATCTTAAAAATATTTAAAACCATTTTACAAAACATACTTTATCAGTAATTATTTCATTTCTCAATTAACACACAAATTTTACTTTTCAGACTCCGATTCAGCCTGTGGACCATTGCTGTATGTGGGGCCTGTAGCAGCATTTCTTATCATTGTTCTGATAATTATCACATTTACTTATTTATGCCGAGGTAAAAACACAACATGTTACAAAGCCGAATAAAGTTTCCTTGTGCACATCAGGGGATATTTAGGCCTACTTACTTACTTTGGCAAAACAAAATTAAAGCACAAATGTTAATTCTGAAAAATTTAAATGTGTTATTGAATTGTTTATTATTTCAGGTCTGGAGGATAAACATGCTTTAACCACGGTAATGTCTGTCATTATTACATTCAAATGTTCTCTATTGCAGCTAAATTTAAGTTCAGCTCATGTACATTTTGCATATACTGTAACAGCATTATACTATTCACCTTCCTTACTGGAACAACATAAGAAGCAGAATAACAGATAGGCTTTATCAATTAGCATTTCATTCAGACAAGGAATTTTATTTTAGGTCTATGATTTACATTTATTTCACTAATGACTTCTTTCTTCAACAGGAAGTTGAATATAGGATCGAATTTGGGCCTCGATTTGCACCTGAATTAGATGACGGACTACAAATGTAAACATTACGTTTTCAGTTTTGGTAAAAGGTTTATGGCTATGTCTTAAAGTTTTTTTTGTCTATAAACTGTAAAAGTAAGGGAATATGGTTAAGTTCACTGGTATGTTTGTTTTGTTTGTGTTCATTAAAAGTAAAAATACAACAGTGGATAAGGAATAAAAATAATACATGCATTTGATGTATGTGAAATAGAGTAAATTATGTTTGTAAGTATGGAAATGAACAAAGATAAATCACAGATTTTTGGAGAGAAACACAATGCTATAAAATAAAAACAAATGAACAATCATTCAACAATCGTTTTTGGATTTTCTGCCTTTGTTATATTTGCAAAAGTTATTAAAAACTGTTAACATTAGCCTGCTAATTTTTGGCCATTAATGTCAGACGTTTTCAAACATGACGGCAACTTCCATGTAAGGAGATACGCGATGTATGTAGATAAAAACGGCTAATACTAAAATAATAAAAACAATACAGTTCATTATGTAAGGTCTTTATACACCACTGATAATATAGTTATGTAAATTATATTGTATTTCTGTCAAGTGATCCTTCTAAAAGTTACACAATGCACCTTTAAGTAGCCTATATTGCAACCAACCTTGACAACACTGCAGTGTTTTGCAAAATGAATACCCTGAAATACTCCAGCTTTAATTTCATAAAAAATGGCATGATAAATACTGAAACATGATATTCTATTAAAATGGTAATATTATGACGTTAGGAATAATTAAACAAACAAACAAACAAACAAAATGGTCATATTCATAAAGTGTTATGTTTACCGTGATACTGCATTTAAAGGGAATTGATGTGTGAAAAGAAACTGATGTGAGTTTGTGAAGAAAGGTGTGGGTGTTGACCTTCTTTTCTCATCATGTTGTCCTTTCATCTCACTTACGAGTGGTTAGAAACACAATGCTGTATAATAAATACAAATGTAAACAATCATTCAACCATCGTTTTGGATTTTCTGCCTTTGTTATTTTGCGCAAAAGTTATTAAAAACTGTTAACAGTAGCCTGCTAATTTTTGGCCATTAATGTCAGACGTTTTCAGTCATAAGATTTAGGGTACACAGGATGAAATTTTGTGCGTAAAACTTTTGTAGGCCTATGTGTAAGGTAACCCCCATACCCCCCCCCCCCCCAAACAACTACTACAAATGAATTTCACACAAATGGACTGGTATATAAGAAAAAGTTAAATGCCTCACTGAACCTTACACAATTTTAAGACACCTTACTTACCCCCTGGTGGCTGGCTGCAGTACAAGTCATTAACCTCGCCCTCTCCATGCAAATAAATGGTCTATGTCAAAATAAAAACATAAATTACACTTCCAAATTTTTTTCCTTTAAGTTGTTATTATGCTGATATATGTTTAATTATTCATTTGTGTGATAAGTTTCATTTTATCTAATTTGATGCTATTAAAACGAGTCATGTCGTTATGATTGACATTTGTGATTGACAGCTTCTCTGAGTGGACTTGATTGAAGATTGAAGATATAACTAACTATTAAGTTTCGATTTCTGTGTTATTTCACACTGACAAAATGAGTTGTATTAACCTATAGCAAGCCAGTCAAATGATACGTTCAAGGGGCATAGTTGAATTGGGCGCGCAAGCATTTGGGTGGAAGTTTGATACCACGGCTCCGCCTCTGGCTCCAACGATTCCTTCTGTTCACACCTTGGCTCCAAACCGACATTTTTGCGTAACATGTCAGCGCCCATTGCTGTACATTTTAAGTTCAGTTCATTACAATGGAAGGAAACGGCGTTGCCTTGGCTCCAAACTGACGTTTTTACGTAACATGGCGGCGACCATGGTCGGACATTTTGGCTTCAATAGAGGGTATGCACATGATGTCACTGTCAGCGAGAGGGACTTTTAATGTAATTAGGTATTAAATACATTTTAAAATGCAGTATTAAAGAATGATGTGATGTGTGTTTACCATCATTTCTCAAAATATCTTCTTTTGTGTTCATCAGAAAAAAGAAATTCATACAGGTTTAGAACAACATGAGGGTGAGTAAATAATGACAAAATTTTCATTTTAAAGTGAACTATCCCTTTAAGAATACCCAGCCATTTTGTTGCACGTTTTGCCACTCAACAGGGCGAGCTCTCGTGTGGTCACGTGGAAAAGTGACGTCAATGCATACCATCTATTCCAGTGTTCTTCACTCCCAACCCTGCTGGAGAGCCGGTGCTCTGCAGAGTTTAGCTCCAAACTTAATCAAACACACGGCCTTTAGCCGTTACTTATTACAGCACAGCCTCTTGTACCTTATTGCTTACAGTGTTTTGCAAGCTAAAATGAATACTCTGAAATACCCGAGGTGTCATGTAATAAAACACGACACAATAAATACTGAAACATGATATTATGTTAAAATGGTAATATTATGGCGTTAAGAATAATTAAACAAACAAAATGGTCATATTCATAAAGTGTTATGTTTACCGCGATACTGCATACATTAAACGGGAATTGATGTGTGTAAAGAAACTAATGTGAGTTTGTGAAGAAAGTTGTGGGTGTTGAGCATTGACCTTCTTTTCTCATCATGTTGTCCTTTCATCTCACTTACGAGTGGTTAGATCACAACAAACAACAGCATCCAGAAGATTGTCTAGTTAACCAACACAACTGAACACCTGCTCTGTCCGCATTGTCCCCTTACAGCAAAAAAAGATTTTTAAATATAATTTTAAATATATTTCAAATAATGGCCAAAAAATATATGTATTGAAATATATTTTTCAAATATGTTTACAAAAATGTATTTTTCATCAATATTTTTAGCCTTTTTTATATTTTGAAATATATATTAAAGCATTTATATTCACGTTGCATTGTAAGAAAAACTTATGTTACAACAACATGCAGGTTAAAAAATATTACAATTTAAGATATTTTCAACAGCAAAATATACTTATAAATGTATATTTTATACCTACTTACACTTTTATACTCTTTCTTTGCATTGAACATTTAATACTGATTTGTATTTAGAATAGATATAGGCCAGAAATTTTACATTGAATGGTAAGTTGCTTTGGATAAACGAATCTGTCAAATGCATAAATGTAGATAAAATACTGTTACTTATCACTTAACATCTTGGAGCTTAATGTGGCTTTGCTGTATATAGAGTAAAACATAGACTAAAACTGTTTTTCAAGGTAATGCACCAAGCAGTTAAGAGATGAATGTGATCAAACCATAGCCCATTATCCTGAATCACTTAATTAAATGCAAGCTACATACTATAGTATAAAGGCACTCACAACATGTTTCCCAAAAAGTATCATGATCAACATAGCAAGCCAGTACCTTCATACAAAGCTGTAATGTGCCACTTGCTTTTGTGGTTTTGTCAAAATGAATGCTGGGTCCACCCACTGGAGAGTTGTGTAAGGATTTTTTTCTCTTTGCAGCCCATTTGCGTTCTCTCACTGTGTTTAACATCAAGATTGCATTCCTTTAAAAGGAAATTGACTCTGTAAAACAGTAAACATGTGTATCTGGATGTGCTCTTGGCTACTGTTATGTTTTTGCATTTCTGCTACACATGGTAAGTCATTCTTATCACAATAAAATCAAGTCAGCCATAAGATGTGACTCATAAATGAAAAATATTAACTATTTATTTTAAATGTCAGACTGTGTGGAAATGTTATTTATTAATATAATTTATTCTCATTTGCAGCGAACATCTTGACTCAATCTCCAGGACTCATACACGTGTCAATGGGTAACACAGTTAAATTAAAGTGTACATTTGAAAACAAAGTTAACTTCTGTTATACCACCTCTTGGTATAAAATAAATCCAAGAACGAATAAACTTGTGCCGATAACGTATATCAGGTCTGAAAGCGATGAGGAAGATGATAAAACTTGCATTTTAAGAATCAAAAACTTGACCCTAAAGGATTCAGGCATGTATTATTGCAATGGCCAGCATAATTCAATAACTTTTATCGGAAGTGGAAGCAAGGTGATCATTACAGGTAATTCAGGAGGAAATAATTACCAACAATACTGTTGATAAAATAACCCTTTCACTTGATGACTTAACTTAGTTTTCTTTTATAGATCACTCTGAACCAAAACTATCCATCCTCTACTCACCCAATGAGATGGATACATCAGTGGTCCCACTGCAGTGCCTTGTGAGTGGAGTTGTCCCGTCTAAGGTCCGTGTGGTCTGGATGATCGGTGAAAAAGAGCGCGCTGGATGGACCGAGTCAGCCTGGACAGACGACACAGATTCAGCCACAGAGTTCACTCGTGCTCATCTTTCTCTACCTGTAGAGGAGTGGAACAGCGGTGATGAAATTAACTGCACTGCTGTTTATGATGGCAAAAACATCTCCAAAACTCTGATAAAATGGGGTACGTGAACACTTAAAGTGTCAGAGAAACAACGGGAGAAAGGTTTTAGGCCTGAGTGTGATTACTTTCATAAGTTTTAGAATATGCCCAAAGTTGAATCAAGCAATTCAACAACAATAAAGTGATATGTGTACTTATGGCTGTACTCTGATCATCACCAGAACATCCAGGATCCAAACAAATGTGCTCGTTGCTTCTGTTCGGCGGCTGCGGAGCTGCAGCCCTTAGCTTGGTTGTAACCATTTTGATCTCTGTGTCTTTATACCGAGGTAAGCCCTTAACGGTTTAAATTTGACATATTTTAATTCCTAATTAAATTCCTTTAAACTAGCTGAATTAGCCTAATAAGTCATTTAAATGTTGTGACTAGTTAGAAGTTGATATAAATTATAAAAATAAAGTTGTACCAACTTAAGTCCATTCAACTTTATATTACCAACTCCTTAACAGTCAAAAAGTTTAAATTATTTGTTAATTCAAGTTGTTTAAACTTTAAAATTTTACAGTGTGGGGCAAGTTGTTACATTCCTTACTTCAGTAAACATATAAAAAGGATACAGTAAGCTGAACGGTAGATTTCTGTGATAATATGGTTTAGCCCATCTGACTACATGAGGTAAATCACAAGAACCTTACTAGAAGTCAAATTAACAGTAAAAAAGCTAACATAAATGTTTTTTTTTCAAACCACATGATAAAATAATAAATTGCACATAATTGTAACTTTTAAAAATGTGTTAACTTGCCCCAACCTACACTGAAAAAAATGATTCATTCAATTTACAATTTATTTTTTAAGGTAAGTGGTTGCAATCAATTTATTTAAGCTACATTTATACGAAAAAATTAGAATGGCAAAACAAAACAAATAATGTTTGTTTAAATGTAGCTTAAATAAATTGATTGCAACCACTTACCTTAAAAAAATGAGTAAATTGAATGAATATTATTTTTTTAGTGTAGCATTAACTGTATAAATTATCTTTGTATTATTTCAAGTAAAAAATCTGCCTTTATATTATATTGTTGAACTTTTCTTGCCTGTATGTTAGTGTGGTTTTACTTTTTTCACTCCTACACAGCTATTACAAAGATATTGTGACACTTAATTTAAATGTTTCAATCATTATGGAGATTATTATTCTTGGTTTATCTGTTTTGAATATAATGCTGTATAAATGCTGTATAAACACTGTGTCATGTTTTTAATTCAAGCACATTAACCTATTCCATATCAATTTTCAGAAATGCATGTGTCAAAAACATCCAGAGGGTCAGTATTTTATACTCCAAACAATATCATGAATCTATGGTAAAAAAAAAAGAATCAATAACAACTGTCTTTTTTCTCAGGTTAAAACGAAAAGATGCGCATTACAAAATTTCTAGCTTTGGTAATATGACCTTTTATCATAAACCTGCATCGCTCAATAGGACTGTTTTGTGTATCACAGTAAATGTGCTAAGTCTATCTGTACAGTACAAACTGCCAACATATAATGATTGTCTCTTTATATTTGTCCCTTTTAACAGATAAAAAGAGTACACTGAGAGAAGAGAGTTCATCTGTAGTGGTAAGAGGACAAGAAATTATATTTGATGAAATATAGCTAAACTTTTTGCTGTGTATAAAGATCGGAGTGTGCTATAACACATTTGAATGTCTGGAACAGTGTTTTGTGTCTTTTTAATATATTTTGGAAATCTATAATTTATTACACTGCAATTTAGCGTCATAAAACCTTGCTATATTATATTACAACATGGATTAGACGGCCATCATTTATTTTTTTAAGTAATCATATTTCGTTTAAAACTTTAATAAACATTACATGTTTTTTTTAAAACATTTCTTGTTTAAACATTTCTTGTCCATATAACATCACAAATACAATTATTATTAATTAATTAGTACATTATCATTTTTATTATTAATTATATGTAACATTTTATAAATTGAACATTAGTGAAAAGTTTTCTGTATATTTATGAATGTTAGTGCCAAATCAATTTTTTAATAATGACGATACTTTAGATCTTTTAGATACTTTTGTGTGTATAAGTTGCTTTTTTTCAGAGTAGAACAGTGTGTTAGTCCTTTAAGGTATAACATTTCATTTGTAGTCATACACAAATTTTTTTTTCTTTTTTCAGGGTGTCAGCGTAGACCATCAGCTGATGGAAAAGTGTTGAAATAAAATGTAAGAAAGAAAACGTGTATCCCAATAAATTTTAGATACATTTGTAATATTAAGTCGAGCTTGATATTGCCATTTGGTTGGCCATCAAACACTTTTCAGTTCTTTCACAATCCTTTTGCCAGATTTTTTCATATGTCTGCATTAAAATATTTGAAATTATTGTGGCAAGCAAGAGATATAGCTTATCAGTAGCTTACTGTCAGTTGAAAGAGACATAAAATAAAATAACTGTTTTACATGAGTCCTATACAGATAAAATATTAAACTGTTATGGTGAATACCCCTTTATCTGATCAGCAGTTTCAATAGGTTGCAAACATGTTAAGAAGAAACTGCTATATCATCTGTTTTGGGGTATAATATATGACAGTGAAACAAGATTACTTGTTTTGTTTTGACAGGACACACGATGTTAATCAGAAGCTTAAGTCTTTATGTACAATACTACACTATAAACAATCTTGATCTAGTGTTCATATGCATGTACTATAGGTTTTTCTGTCAAGGGGTGGAAAACCACAGTGCATGGCAAAAAAATGTATGGCCGTCTCACTGTAGCCTTATACTCTCTGTGTTTTGTGGTTAAACCTAAGATCCTGCATAAACAGGATGTTAGAGACGAGGGCCTCATGACACGGATCTTAACACCTGCTTGCAATGTCCATTTGCAACAACTTTCCTGTAATTACTCAATCACTTACATAAAACGTTTTACATGGTTCATTATGTTTTACTGTTGGTAACAGGAGAGTGCGTTGACTACAATTCTGATTTATTTTTCTCTTTTCTGTTAGGCAGTATTCATAGTATTTATTATGCACATCTTAAAGTACTTTGTGTTAATGTAATTAAATATACATAAACATATATTTTGTGTATGTACTGTATTGCAAATAAAATTTATTATTATTTACTTTTGGTGATTTGTGATTGGTTACTCTTTGAACAATTACTCAGAATGATGTACTAATAAACAGGATTAAATGCAAGTCACCCCATTTCTACTGCAATTAAACTGCATTTATATAATCTACCACCTATGACCTGGTGTGTCCACGTATCACATTTTTTGTTGTTTGCGCCATAATACTTAATTCTGTGTAACTGGAACCTGTTGTACACAAACGTGGACAATTACATTGCTTCATGTTCAAAGAAAAATATTTGATTAATATATTTATTGGTTCTTCCTAACTGAAAGAAATCTAAAATGCAAGCCAAACCAAAGCTCGGGTTTTAGGAGGTTAACATCAAAAAGTATAGTTCATATGTGATATTGCCGCATCTTAAGTGCAGGGTGGAGAAACTATATTGTTTGTTTGTTAAAACGAAGATGTAGGCGTTGCACATTGACCTTCTTCTGTTTGCCCTGCTGCTTTATTCATCTCACGTGTGGTTAGATCAAAACAAGAAACAGCATAGCAGATTTACAGAAGATGGTCAAAAAAGGACACAGTTATGCATGAAATTGAACACCTTAGCCTGCATCAGTGGTTCTTAAACTTTTCCTTGTGTAGAGTGCATTTCGTTGCACCCCCTAAAAAATAAAAAATCATGACATAAAACAACAAACTTATATATTTAAAAATGTATGTATTTTATAAAATGTTATAAAACTGGAAGCCCCCAAGCTCAATCTCGCAACCCACAGTTTGAAAACCACTGGCCTGGATTGACATTTCTGCTATAAATGTGCTAAATAGGGAGGGCAAACAAACTTTTCCTGAGGTTCTCAACTGTTTCAATTCAAGGCCTCCCTATTGTCCAAAACAACAATTGAAGGCCAACTAACCATCATAATTTTTAAGCAAAAATAAATAAATAAAATAAAAATACCGTAGATCTTGGCATGACTAGACAGATGTATTTGTGACAAAAATAACACAACATTAAGAACTATATTGATTTTAAGTTGCTTTAGCTTACTTTAATGCTTGTTTTGTTTTATTTTTAATAATTTTATGTATCTTGAGGCCCACTTGAAAGTTTGTAAAACCCACCATTGGGGCCCGCCCCTTGAATGAGAAACACGTAATAATCTTTGGATAACATTCTGTACAGTAGGTGTCTGTTGCCATCAAATAGTTTAGCAACAAAAGCATGCATAGAGTACACTATCAGATAAAAATGTCCTTTTTGTTTGCGCGGTGATACCCTAAAAGGTTCCTTTATGTACTTTTACGGGTATACAACAGATTGAAATGTTGTACCTTTTGGTGTTCAATATTATAATTTGAGAACATATTGTGTATTATTTCAAATCACCCTTAGCAAATAACATTGATAAATATTCAGTTATTTAAATCTGAAATTGTGCCAAAGTAATTTAGGGTTTCTATAGAAAACTAACTCAGTAACACTTTACAATAAGGTCTCATTTGTTAACATTAAATAATGCATTAGCTATATGAATGGTATTTTTGCAGCATTTATTTTTTGTTAATTTACTTAACGATAAACACAATTTTTTCCAATATTTTACTATGTTCTTGCCTCAACTTAGACAAATTAATACATACCTATTTTTTCCCCATTCATTCCTTAGGATCCAAACAAACGTTTTATTTTGTGGCACCATACTTACTCGTGTAACTACTCATCTTTAAATAGGGAAAACATGGACGAGTTTGGTGGCTTCTAATTTCATCCCTGTTTGGAGCCATAGGAATGAATGGGGCTAGGCTAAATGGCTAACACATATACAACGTGCTGTACAAAGATTAAAAGTGCATGCATTGAAAAATGTAGGTATGTATTAATTTGTCCAAGTTGAGGTAAGAACATAGTAAAATATAGAAAAATGGTGGTGTCTTCCTTTAATATTAATGAAAATGTTTATTCATGTTAGTTCATTGTACATTAAGGTATACAGATAAGTTGTTGGATTTTTAAATGTTTAAAATGTACTAGATTAACATGATTAATAATTGCCCATGATTAATAAAAAAACCCTTCTAAAATCAATAATCCAGATTAGTCAAAGAGACCAGCAAAGACCAACTGTTTAAGCTGTTTTTCCCCACTACTGCTACTACATATCGGGGTTGCCCTATAATGCTACATAACCACCTAAAACAACCAGAGCACCCATGTTTGTCAATTCTTTGTTTCACCACATGAGGGAGGCCCACGTTGTATACGACAAAGTAAGTTCACCTACTTGTATTTATAAAAAATCACTACATACTTTAATCACTCCTTAAGCATATTTAATAACATTGTGTAAAAAGTGCTTCAATGTTTGCAACTAGGACAATGGCTCACACTGCATTAAAGCCTATGGATTAAAGCCTATGGATCACACAAGGATTAAAGCATATGTCGTGCTTTTCTCTGTTTACATGATCCTATCTGTGTCAGATGTGAGATTTTTGTGACCATCTATATAATAGTGGCATGAAAATGCATAATGATATATGCATTGTGAGGAATTAAACATCTTTAAAGGGATAGTTCACCCAAAAAGGAAAATTCTGTCATCATTTACTAACTCTCATGTTGTTACAAACCTGAATAAATTTCTTGTTCTGATGAACACAAAAGAAGATATTTTGAGAAATGTTTGTAACCAACCCATTGGTGGACCCCATTCACTTCTATAGTATTCTTTTTTCCTATTATGGAAGTGAATGGGGTCCACGAACAGTTTGGTTTCAAACATTTCTAACAATATCTTCCTTCGTGTTTATCAGAACAAATAAATTTATGGGGGTTTGTAACAACATGAGAGTGTGTAAATGATGACAGAATTTTCATTTTTGGGTGAACTATCCCTTTAAAGAAGAAACAATGCCATAAGGACTTACATTAGTTGCTTGCTTGAGAAGCGTAAATACTACTTGGTTTAAAGGGGACAGAAAATGAAAACCATTATTACTTTGTCTTTGTTGAATAATGGTAGTCTACCTGCATTCACGAGCATACAAAAAGTGCTAGACATGCTAAACATCTCAGTCTCATAGAAATTCCTCTAGAAATGTCAGCCAGAAAACGGCCCAATCTGAAAAACTGATGCTTATGACATCACAGGCATCTCACCGCCCCTCCACTTTAAAATAATTGGCTACATTTTTTGAGTGGCAGCAAAGTCAGCCAATCAGTAATGAGATTGCAAGTTAAGCCAGTAGGGGGAGCCAAATAGGTGCAAAACCACTTGTTTAAAATCCCCCACCCTAATAGAGCTATCTGAGAGGGGTTTTTAGGAAGCTTCTAAGGGATTACAGACCCAAACAAAAATTTTTTTGTTTACATGTCACATCATAGAACAAGGATAAATACCCCGTTCAATCATTCTATGTCACCTTTAAATTAATCAATGATCAAATAATTAGTTTACACAAAAAGTCAGATAACCATAAAGATCAAATAAAATCTTTTATTATTATTTTTTGTTGGTGTTTTATTTCATTGGAGATCAGTGTCGATTCAGTCATAACATATGCCTTTACATTATTACACTTATGCTATTTGTATTTATGATAATGACAATATGCCTGTTATTAATGTTTCCCTTTTCTCCTTTGTCAAATTACAACTAAATAGGGCTAAATGATTTATTTGTTTTTTTACCTGATCTAATTATATAGCTGTTCCTATGTTTGTGTGTCAAACAATTAATTAATGATTTATTATTATTTGATGTAAACCATGTTTACATATTAAATTGTGTAATAAAATGTTTTTGTGATTTAGTAGTATTCAGTTATTATCAATAATACAATAAAAAAGAAGAGAACGGCAACCAGTGCTACAATTCGTGGTATACTGATGAGTGTGTAACAGAGGTCCTGGATATCTGAAAAAAAAAATAATTAAACTGTGAAAAACTATAATAATTACACAAAAGTTTTTTTATGTCATTAAAGAGAGTAAATTTCAGAGAGTCTATTTACCGTTAAAATGCAGAGTTTTGATAAACGTCTGTCCGCCAAACATCACAACACATGCACAGTCTCCTGCTGACCTCCACTCTTTTTCTAATAATGTGATATGATTCACAGTTTTCCCTGATGAGTTCTCTCTGTTTCGCTCCCGAATACTCCCAATCTGTCCATTCACCCTATTACTGCCTATGAGCCAGTACGCATGGACCTGTGATGGAGCAAATTGCTCAATTACACACTGAAGAGTCACAGTAGAGTCGTGACCATTGCTGCTGGCAAATGCCATAATTTCAATAGATGGCATCAACACTGTCTCTGCAATAAACAACAACACGTCAATAAAATACTTTTAGATCGCATTTGGTGTACACTTTCATCATTATATTAAAATGCCACCACATTATCTTCTTTAACAGTATGTGTATGTAACAGTGGCGACTCGTGCTCACCCGAGGGGCGCTAATTCAAAATATGTGTTTGTTGCGTCATGTAAACCATGTGCATCACGTGTTTTGTCAAAATAAGATAAAAATAAAATGCATGCAAGACACTCCCTTACAAGTAAACTCTGATTATGCATGAGATTATGCGAGTATCTGGCAAACGCGAGCGTTTCTTTTATCATAAACCCTTTAGACGCGTCTGCAGCAGGCACTTATTTTGACAAGACACGTGATGCACACAGGATGCGCAGAACACATATTTTGAAAAAAGGAACCACACAAGATGGGCTACATACACGTTGTGACGAGCACCCTCAAAAAAAAGTTCACCGTCCGCCACTGGTATGTAATCTGGACCACAAAACCAGGGTCTTTCAGATGATGTATACATCTAAAAAAAAATGCCCTTATGACTGGTTTTGTGGTCCAAGGTCACATACTGTATGGGGCTCAATATTGTGAGACTTTAGAAAGCCCATACATACACCATTAAAGTATGCAAATGACTCCAGTGCGTTATTATGAATCTTTTGAAGCAGAACAAAGCATTTGTAAGAGAAAATAATGAATATTTTGAGCTTACTTAGTGAATGATATGTTGCATATTTATAGAAACATATATATCAGTGGGAAAATTTTCGTAGGCTGGCAACACGTCAATAACTTTGAATCTCATTTGTTCTTTTAATGAAACATGTATATGAAAACAGTCACAACATCTCCCACATAATAAGAAAAAAATGACGGCATTTTAATATAAAATTAGTTTTGTATGTTCAACTAAAGAAAGGAAGTCTTGTACATCTATGATGGCATAAGGGTTAGAGAGAGAACTGAGCTTATTTTCATATTTGGGTGGACTTTTCCTTAATAAAAGGAATACAATCCCAGTTACGTATTAAAACATGAGCCTTCAAACAAACAAGAACGATTTACTGTATTAGGTTGTAGTTGGGAATTTTTATTACCTTTAACAATGACAGTTGTGCCATTCCCAAGGTACATTTGCTCACGGTCTAAAACGATGCAGTAATATGTCCCAGAATCCTGTTCTGTTGCATTGTAGACTGAAACTGAACACACTGAGCTCTGCACCCGAGTTGTACTCTGAAGAGGAACCGGTACAGTGTGCGTCTCTCCATTCACTGGATCCACTCTGAGCCAAGCCACTGTGTGACATAATGACTGCACCTCATTCAGGTGGCAGTATATGGTCACTGTATCGCTCGACCTCACATCCACTGACGGGGGAAACTGAGAAACTGTACCGGCCGTCACTGAAAAAGCAGTCACATCCCAAAATGCTCATTTGAAAATAAAACAACTATTGCATGCCTCACAAAACATACCAATTCTACATACAAATATAACATACACTATGGCTTACGTGAATCTGGTCGTAAGGGAAAAAAATTTTTAATTGAGATTTATACATCAGGTACATCAAGCTGAATAAGCTTTCTATTGATGTATGGTTCATTAGGATAGGACAATATTTGGCCAAGATACAAATGTCTGAAAATCTGGAATCTGAAGGTGCAAAAAATCTAAATATTGAGAAAATAACTCTAACTGATGCATCCACTTACAAAAATAAAGTTTTGATATATGTATGGTACACTAAATATATTTTTGGTACTAAATAGCACTAAAAGCTTGTAATCTACAGGAACCATTTTAGTGCTATATAGCACCTATTAAGAACCATACATGGGTGATATAGCACCACTATACAGTAGCACCAGATACGGTTCTATATAGCACAATAGGGTTCTACACAGCTACTACAAAATGGTTCCCATATGATTACGAACCAAGGAACCAGTTTTAGTGCTATTTATCAGCATTTGTTTTTTTTAGAGTGTAGGAAATTTACAAAGTAATTGGAACATAACCTATAATTATTATCTTAATGATTTTTGGCATAGAAAAATATATAATTTTGACCCATACAGTGTATTGTTGGCTATTGCTATAAATTTACCCTTGCAATTTAAGACTGTGGAATTGGAATCTAAATATTGGAATAAACAACTTCTGTAGTTTAAACATCTATAATGTTATACATTAAAACATAAAGAATAAAGTTTTAAAATATGGTTACTTACCTTTTAGAGATATTACACAGAACAGGACAATATAAAGTAGGCCATGCATGCTGTCTGTGGACTTTACAAGTCAAAACATCTGAGAGAAATGTGCTGAGAGTAAGACATCACCCGCCTTTTCCTGTCTGTCCATGTTTGTTCATTCAGCACTTGTTGATGAAAAACACATCGAAGCTAAACCTGACAGTAGTTAAAGGGGACATATCATGAAAATCTGACTTTTTTCATGTTTAAGTGCTATAATTGGGTCCCCAGTGCTTCTATCAACCTAAAAAGATGTGAAAAAGATCAACCCAGTAAGTTAGTTTTGGTAAACCATCCTCTGTAAGCATGTAAAAAAGGTCATTGAAATTTTGCTCCCCTTGTGATGTCAGAAGGGGATAATACTGCCCCTTAATCTGCACTATCCAACCATTGCACTGCCATTTAGTGCAGAGATCAACTCATTTGCTTTTAAAGGACACACCTTAAAACGGCACATTTTTGCTCACACCTACACTGTCAAAAATAAAGGTACAAAGCCGTCACTGAGGCAGTACCCTTAAAAAAGGTCCTAATATTTACCATTTAGGTACAAATATGTACCTTTAAAGGTACATATTGGAAGTTCAAAGTACTAATATGCACTCTTTGGGTACAAAGGTGTACCTTTTTGAAAGAGTACTGTCCCAGTGAGAACTTTTGGACCTTTATTTCTGAGAGTCTAAGTGGCAATTTTCTATTCCAAGAATGTGACCAGATGAAAACCCCTATTTTCTGTTACAAACTTTCACATAGCATCTTTAAGTTACAATAACATAAAAAATTCAAATCCATAATTTGATTTATTTTTAAAGTTTTTTTTTCAAAATGCTATAAATCTATTGAATCAATATATAAATGTGCATTCATCTTTGCCATGATATATTGATTTAGTTGAGTGGTATACACTGATAAAAAAAACATTAATTGCATTTATCAAAACACTTACTTTGTCATTGCTGCTGTCATCCTTGGGACGTCGTCGCTGAACTTTTTGACAGCGATCAGCTGTAAAATGTTTTGGTCCTGCTCGATTTTTGTTGACTTAGAGTAAAATAATGGAAAGTTTTTTATAAGATCCCCTGAGGTCAATGTTTTAGCACGACAGCTTGATGCTGTCGTGTGAGAACAAGAAACAGCCGGCACTTTTCTGTCGCCCGAGTGGCTTACGTTTCTTCCCCACCACAGAAAACCACAACATGTTTATCAATGCCATCAAAAGTATTATTTTGTTTTGTTTATTTGTTGATCACGAAGTACAAAGTAGATGAGGAAAACTAGGATTCTGCGTGTATTCAGCGTGTGTGGAATGGTGCGCTGTGATTTGTTGAGGGTATTTATTGCATTCTGCAAAGAAGAAAGAGTTGCGTTTTGGGGAAAAAGGAAGTAAAGATGACAAAATAACATGACGGATATCAAATTTTGTGTAAAATTAAGAATTTACTTTTTAATACTGACCTGATATAATACTGATTTTGGTGATACCTTTTTTTTAAATGGCGTTTATCGCGTTTTGGAGCCAAACTATATGTATACACACACACATACATACATCCAACATTTTTGCCTGCCAGGACAGGGAGTAGAAACCGGAAGCAACAGGCAGGAGAAAGGGGAATGGGATCAGGAAGAAACCTCAAGACAGGACTTGAACTCAGGTCACCAAACACTACTGCATAATATGTCGGCAAACTGCCCGCAAGGATATGGCTCTGATGTGTTCATTGTTCTTATATTATGATTCAAAATCATTGGCCCCTGTATAAATTGATACTTTATGCCAAAATACTACAGTTATTGTTATTACTTTAGACAAACAAAGAAGTTATTAAAATGACAGAATCATTCTGAAAGCTTATTACATTGTTTGAAGGGGAGCCCCATATTTATTATGGTTTAACAGTAAAAGTTAGTTATTTTTAAAGCACCACTAGAATTTAGATCTTAAAGAGTAACTAAACCCTAAACCAACTTTTTTTTAGTTAATGATCTGTAAGAATGGGGCTTTATTAGTGCTGTTCATTGATTTTAGTACATTTAGTACATTTTTTGACATTTGGATATAAAGTGTTTCAATACAATATAAGTGCTGCCCTCTTTAGGTTGAACGGTGGCTACTGCAGTTGAATTTTCCTATTGGATGCTGGGTCCAAAAAATGACTCGTGACGTAAGCAGATTCAAGCTCACCACGCCTTTGTTACGATCTCACCACACACTTGGTACGAGCTTAGTTCGTCCCCTCTATCTCCTTTGGGATTTGCCCACTTTCCTTGCATTTTTCAAATATTGCCAGTGGGTGGAGTCAGGCTCTGACCAGGGGTTTATTTACGCTTTAAAGAAATTGTCAATTAGGCTACAGTAAATTATTTCAGTAAATTATTTGGGGCAGTACCCTTTAAAAAAGCCTTATGGATAATTTAGGTACTGATATGTAAACATTTGATACCAGTGTGTACCTTTAAAGCACTAACATTTTGTACCAATATGTATCTGAGGTTTTTCTTTAGTTATACATTTTGAAAGGCTACTGCCTCAGTGACAGGGGCTTTTTTCTGACAGTGTGAGGCAAAGATGAGTGAAGCAATAATAAATCATTACTAAATTCTTGATCAGTTACGATGTATTTCATAATTTTATTGAACAAAATGACATATTTACTCACACATTTATATGTCCTGGGTACAAAACTTCACCAGCACCTCATGCTTCTGACATTTTTCATTTCAATAACATCAGCATTTCTCTTGTTCCACTTAAAACTTCGAGGTGTAAAATGTTTCACCTCTGTGGTTTTTTTGTCAGCTTTTGAGATTTTCCACTGACAAAGCAGTGTGTGGACATCAACACAAATGAGGGTGAAGTCCAAATCACCTTTTTGTGTTGCATGCAACCATGCCACAAAGAGGACAAGGTAACATTCTGCCTCAAGAAGAGAAAAAAATCACTTTCTTTTTGTGACCCTGTCACACATGACAAAAGATTCACAAAGCACAATATCTAAGTGCACTGCTCCAGACAGGTTGCTAATTCCTTGGCCAGCAACATATGGCTTAAAAATGATATTAATTATTGTTACTATTAATATCATCACTGTAAAAAGTGAAAAAAGATACTTGGTAACACTTCTCACTTTAAGTGAAAATTTTTGGGTGAATTTTTTTTTTAAATGATTTCAATTGGTAACACTCAAAATAATGTAAGCTTTTTAACCTAAATTTTCTACTTAAATAAAAAATACTAATTAAAGTAGCCATTTTTTAAAGTTAACCCAACTTTCACTATTTAATGTGTAAAAGATACAAAACTGCATATGGTTCATTTATTTACGCTTTTTAGCGCACATTTTATTGATTTAAATAAAGTTGATGTAACAGTACATTATTTAATTAAACAAGAAGATAAATGGTGAGCTTAAGTAAAAAATATTAATATTTTTACTTAAAATTAGCATTTTACAACAAATACATCAAAATCCTGAACAAATATATTGTGAGGAACATATAGTTACATAAAAAAATGCATTAAATAAATTTTCTAAAAATTACACATTGTTCAAGTCAATACATTATGAAATACCAAAATAAGCCATATTTTTATAAATATAAAAAACTGATCATTAAAATGATTATAGACTTATTGTATAGTTTGTTTCCTCCTTTTATAGGCCATCAATGTTATCAAAGTTAATAGAGCAAAAATGATACACAAAGAGACATATGTGTATTTTATAGCACGGCACCCGTTCAACGCATCTGCAAAAAGAAATTTTGAATGAGTACATATCAGGAAGGAAAACAGGAAAGACAAAAAGTATTATAAAAAAAATAAATAATGCTATTTAAATAAATACACTGCAGATTTAAAAAATATGTTGTAATATTGTATACCATGTCTCTGAAGTGTCTTGGTATAGTTTTGTCCCATGAAGTTGACCTTGCACACACATTGCACATTTCTTTCCCACTCTTCAGCCGTTATGAGGATTTGGTTTCTTGTGATTTGTACGGCATCATTATGCCTGTGTGTCCAAACGGACTGTCCCTTCTCTTTTCTCCCCTCTATAACCCATGACACATATTCCTGAAAGCCTTCGATCCCGGTCACAACACACTGAAGAGGAACGAAAGGACCGTCCTGGATCAGTGGTGAAAGAATATCGATAAGAGGCAAATTGATGTGTTCTGAAAACAGATAAGGAAAATCATTTTTTCTAACAAAAAACAATCACAGGAAAAGTGTGCAAAATTTATGTATTATAATTAGTGCAAATTAAAAATAAATAACAATTTCTAAGCTTAGTAGCATCTGTGATTGGTGGAAACAAATCACAGTTACTCATTCATTTCATTTCAGAAAGTAATAAGAACTATGCAATGCAAAACTGTCCAAACAAAATATGTCATTTAAAATTAGAAATTGCACATGTGTTTTTTAAGCTTAATCAGATCTCACCTTTAACAACCACTCGTGAACCATTGCCAATATGAGCGAAGCGCCCGTGCACAGCTGTGCAGTAGTATATACCAGAGTCATGCACTGTTGAATTAGCAATAAGAGCGGTGCAAACACTGGATGGCTGATCAGGATTAATTTGAACTCTGTCAGTAAGACTGATCGCTGCTTTCTCCGGGTCGACTCTCAGCCAGACCACTGTTGAACACGGCGAGTACAGCTCCACAATATTACAATGTAAAATAACATCATCTCCGGCCATCACCTCGGCCACTCTTGGCCACTGAGTTACAATGAACGGCTTTGCCACTGTAAGAGAAAGATAAATATTAATGTTGTTTGTGTAGATACTTTTGTACTAATGTGTAACTCTTTGTATTGTCACTCCCTAACAAGAAGTTAAAGGTAGAAAAATGACTGCCTAATAATGTTTTAAATAAAAAAGTATTGTCTGTACTTCTTAGATAAAATATAAGGATACAGATTGGTACAGGTAAACATAAATATAAGAATTTTATAAATTCTTGAGACTGAAATTGAGTAAATTACAGTAGAATAAAAAAACGGCTATGAAAGTTACTTTACCTGTTTCCATAGTAAAAGATAACCAAACTGTCAGCAGCCAGATGCCCATCTTAACACTCTCACACAACTCATTCGACACTACTGTTGTTCTTCCTTTCAGCAATGTTCTCACATATTCAATGACTCACTACAGCAAACACAGGATACTCAAAAGTAACACATCTCTCCTGTTAACTTTTCTCTATGTCAACACATTATTTTGAGCATCATTTGAGATTCTGTCGACATGTTTTTGACTTTTTCTTTTAATGTAGTGGGGCTATATGAACTCTTACTCAAGTAATGTTTAACTTTATTTGTTAATGTTTTAATATTTGCTTATGTTCATATGGGCCTGATATTTGATAATAAAGATTATTTCACTTTCTTAATTTGCTTTTACTTGATTCCTCCATCCTTGCATCCTTACTTTGCATCCTATAATGGGGTGGAGGCGAGGAAGGAAAACGAGCATGCAAGAATAATAAATGAAAAGCACCACAGGTTTCATGTCATCCCAGGCATTGCTAAGTTACAGCCTCATGTCTAAACATGAATGCATTTGATACTTTTATCCAAACAACTGACAGTGCATTCAAGCAATAACTTTTTGATGTGTATGTCAATATGAGGGTTTGGTTCCAAAACGAGATAACTCTTTTTAATATGTTTGTCAAAACATGTTTATTATTATGTTATGTTTTTATTGTGCTACTGTATTTTTTGTTATGTTGTTATAAAGGCTTAAATCCAAACAAACCAACTGCAGTTTGATTGATATTAATTGAAATGCACATTTAAAAAACAAGATTTTTGAAGAAAAAAACCCCAGAGTTATCTCGTTTTGAAACCAAACTCTTCATATGCTTGTTCCCTGCAATCGAATCATTGTGCTAGCTTAGCTTACACAGTGATGATCCACCAATCGAGCTAAAAACACCTCACAGTCATGATCTGGTTGTGATTTAATTGTCAGTATTGTTGATGTAATATATTATATGAGAAGACTTTTAATAACTTTTAATCATGAGTTTCTTTAAATCCTCCTTACAAAATTAAACAACAACCCTATGCAAACAAAACTATGTTAACAGGAAAATATAATCCAAGTAAAGCCTTTTTTTTATTTTGTTGTATCTTTAGGCCACTAGGTGGCACCGACTTCAAAAATGCAGTTACCTGAATGGGCATGATGCTGAATAACCATTGTAAAAATACTGTATGTCTTTGCATTTCTAATCAACTGCATTGTGCTAGTAATTTAAAAATGGCGTATGCCCAAAATGGCTAACAAAGGGACACTAGATATATAACAATATACCAATATCAATGTCCCAGGAAATCTAAAGAGACCAGACTTATATTTTTAGGTATTAGGTTTTAAGTATTCAAAAGTTAGAAACTATGTCCTAGGGATGTGCATTTATGTCATTTTTTCATTTCGATTAATCCATAGGTCTGAAGAACGAGTACTCGATTAACTGGGGGCGGGGCAATCAAAGGGGCGGGGCGTACACGTCATGGTGAAAATGAAAATATTTTTATTAAAAACACTCAAATAAAACTTAATTTCGAAGAAACTATGACAGAACAATGAACACATACTAGAGTTTTAATGATTTAAATGTTTTTAACAGAAACCTCTAACAGGAAAAGCTGCGTGATGGAATGAAACTAAAGGGTTAACAAACACAAACCGAAGCGCTCTGCATAATATTAAGCCTTTATACAACATAAATGTAAAACGTGCATCTATCTGCATAAATGCAAGACTTCAACTAAGTTTTCAACTAAGTTATCTAAAAAAAAGAAAGTTTAACTCCCTTTGTGGATGTGCATCATAAACAGCGCACTTTTAAACACGTCCAGTCAAAGCACAAGCTTCATAACATTAAGCAGCTTTAAGTGTTTTGCTATCATTTTAGCATTTAGCTTTGTCGTGTCGTCCTCTTACCTCAGTCAAGATGTAATGTAAATGCTCGTATGGCTCTCTGTATCTCTTGACATTTGATGTTTAAATATGAGATGATAACCCATTGAACTTTTGACGGCGCTGTACATTTTGCAACTGACTGACTGTATTTCCGAAGATCACGGCATCCTTTTAAACCATAGTGCCTCAGTGATGTGAGGTGTGACCGGCTTCGCGGGCTCGCGGGCTGCCGCGCATTACGCAGACCGGCGGGTTGCTGATGCGCGGTCGCGCGGAATCTGTTTGTTTTTGAATCACGCATGGTAATGCTACTGATGTCATACGTCAGTCTGCGTAGCTCGACACGACGTCAAACACGCATCTCCAGACCCAGTCTTTACTACCACATGCGCTCGTAACGCTAACCAGACACCCAAATGCCGCCATATCCACAATAAATAAATAAATAAATAAACCCACATGATCATCGTTTTCGTGATCGATCATCGATGCCACGTTCGAGTACTCGAGCAATCGAGTACTCGTGCCCATCCCTACTATGTCCCAGGACCAGTGGGTGGCAGTGTGCCGAAATTGTTCATGTGCCATCAGGTCATGGTGGTAATGACATACCAAATTTCTTGTCAATATACAGAAGCATTAAAAAAAGAAAAAAGAAAAATTCTGTTTAAACACTTGTGAACATACCTAGATTTTAAATACCAAAAATTCATGCAAATCTTACAAAAACTGTAGGAGTTTGAAAAGTAGTATTTTTATTAGAAATTTCAAAATGGTGGAAAAAATGTCATTGTTAAAATGCAACTGCCAACAATATTATTTTTAAAATTCTGATGCAAAGATTTAGAAGAACAAAAGATGAAAATAGATAAAATATGTTTCACATTGGACCTTGTTATACTACAAGCTAGTGTTTAACGGATGCTTCATTTTTGCTTTCCTTATTGCTAATAAATCGAATAGAAACAGCCTGGTAATACCAAACAAGCCTAACCCTAATTATGTGCAAGTAAGCGAAACCAATGTGTCAGAATAAACATGCTAAACATATCTTTGTTCAAATCTGCCAATAAGAATAAGGTGTTGTCTTCAAAGCTTATTAAGGCCTATTTGGGGCAACCACAGCGCCTGACCTAGATGGCTGCTCTTGTTTTGCTCTGGTGGTACTTTGTGGAGGCACCAAGCAAAGTAGGATACATTTTCTAGATAGAACGCATTGCATTTGTCAGGTGGCAATCAGTCTGTGTTGTGTCACATTAAGTGGAACACACCTATATACAAGGTAAACAAAACCACATGAAGGTAGGGTTAATCGATAACTAAGATAACTAACAGAGAGCAATTCAGCTTAAACAGAAAATGAAACAAAGAACAAACACACAGGAATGAAAACAAACAAACCAAACATAACTTTGACACCCAACTGTGACAATTTCACCACAGACAAATAACAAGCAGCACAGCAAACAAAAAGAGAGAGTTAGATTGCAGTAAAATGACCTCAAATGAATTCAGTATTTTTAAAAACTATTGATAAATTGCTAAAACTCAAGAATTTTCACTAAAAATGTCGTTTTTCCACTTTATACTACGACTCGGTGCTGCTCGGTACAGCTCACTCTTTTCACTGTGTACAGTAGTACCTGATACTTTTTTAGTCCCACCTTGACTGAGGTTCCAAGCAAGCTGTACTGATACTAAAAAGTGATGAGTAAACACTGCAGATCACTCACTGGTCAGAGCTAATCGTTTTTATCCAAAGTGACTTACAGTTGATTACAAGGTAGACATTTCTTATGTGTTTGTTCCCTGGGTTCGAACTAATGACCTTTTGCAATGCTAATGCAATGGTCTACCACTAAGCTATACAAGAGCAAATTAAATGCAAATAGGTAAATTAACAGTCATATTTTGACACTTGTTAAGATATTAAATAACTTTAGTTTACTTGTTTGATGTAGCAACTGGGTACTCTAAAAAAGTAATGAGGTATCTTCCAAGGTGAAAAAGCAGTACACTTCTGTATTGTACTTAAAGTGCTTTATTTTCGCACACTAATTTTGTTCTTAATATACTAAAAATGAATCTTTAGTACTTCTTAAGATCATCAAAGTGTACTTCACTGTGCTATTTTGAGACATCATCAATATGAACTAAAAATGTGCTTAAATGTATTAAAGGGGACAGAGAATGAAAAACCATTTTTACCTTGTCTTTGTTGAATAATGGTTGTCTACCCGCATTCACGAAAACATACAAAAAGTGCTAGACATGCTAAACATCTCAGTCTCATAGAAATTCCTCTTTTAGAAATGTCAGCCAGAAAACGGCCCAATCTGAAAAACTGATGCTTATGACATCACAGGCATCTAACTGCCCCTCCACTTTAAAATAATTGGCTACATTGTTTGAGTGGCAGCAAAGTCAGCCAATCAGTAATGAGATTGCAAGTTAAGCCAGTAGGGGGAGCCAAATAGGTGCAAAACCACTTGTTTAAAATCCCCCACCCTAGTAGAGCTATCTGGGAGAGGTTTTTAGGAAGCTTCTAAGGCATTACAGACCCAAACAAAAAAGTTTTGTCTACATTTCACATCACAGAACAAGGATAAATACCCCGTTCAATCATTCTATGCCATCTTTAAAAAATTTATTTAGGTACCACTTAGGTACAATCTTTGTATGAAAGTTGAGTTCAATTTTAATACAAGTTTACTAAATACATTTTTTAATATAGAGATAGTATGTTAAAAGTGCATTTTGGTTCATATTCATGGTGTCTCAAAATAGCACAGTGACTTACACTTAGATAATCTTAAAAACATCTTAAGAAGTACTACAGATGAATTTTTTGTATATTAAGTACAAAATTAGTGTGCGAAAATAGAGCACTTTAAGTACACTATGGAAGTGTACTACTTTTTCAACTGGGTCACTAAAGGTACATTCACATTATAAGCGACCTTGTCGCTGTGTGTCGCTTGTCTCTTTCAAAAAAGGCGTTTCTACTGTATAGCTTCGTTCTTATTGGTAGTCGCTCCTGAAAGTCGCTTATAATTTGCAGAAAGTTAAACAATTCTCAACTTTGTTGCGCAACTGGACACGCCCCATCCAGTCGCCAATGGTCACTGTCGCTCGTGTCGTCGGAAGTCGCCAAGCTTACATTGAAATCAACGAGATTGCGTCGCTCTGATACTGCTGGTCACTGCTAGTCTGAATCAATAGGCAACCTTCCGATCTCTCTGTTGAAGCCAATACGGAAGTGACTTAAACTGCAATTCATCGACTGGCCATTTGAAGATGGCTCCAAAAGGGAGTCAATTCCCATAGGCTCCCATGTTAAAAATGCCCAACTTTACAGTAATATATAATGTGTTTACAGCCTGGTACAAAGTGTTTTTGGTCTATATAGCTAATTTTGCCCTTCATGACAGCTGTGGGGGGGTGAATTTTTTTGTAACTCGTCCGTTTAAATTAAATTAAGCCTTAAACTTCTGCATAATTAAGGGCGTGGCCGCTTGAGTGACGGTTGAACCAACCCAGTCTCACCCCATGGCGTCAATATTTGACGACACTTGACCATGCGTCAATATGTTGACGCGGAGGGTATACCCTCCGCGTCACTTTTTGACGAACTGGGGACTTCAATGCTATCAGGTACGCGAAATTCTCTTTCCTATTTTCTTACCATTTTCTACCATTTTCGCGTCGGTTTAGGGTTAGATTTACATAATGACATCCCTACCCAAACCTATCCCTAACCCCAATGTCAGGCGACAACTGTTTAATTTCGCGTACCTAATAGTATTGAAGTCCCCAGTTCGTCAAAAAGTGACGCGGAGGGTATACCCTCCGCGTCAACATATTGACGCATGGTCAAGTGTCGTCAAATATTGACGCCATGGGTGTGAGACTGTGTTGGTTGAACAGTCACTGCTGTCACTATAATCAAAGAGTATAGAAGCCCAAGAGGCGAAACTCAATAGAACGCTCCATAGCAACAGTTGCCCCATGACGTGACGGCGCGGCCGCCATTATGGCCTGAAAACTGAAGAAAAACGCCGAAAAATAATGAGAGTCAATGGCACTGAACCAACTTAACATAACAAAAACTTGGCATAACTTTTTTTTTTTTTTTTGGTCGTCATATCTAAATACGAAAACAACGTGGTTATGCATGGCCTAGTTATCCTTAGGAAAATAGTATTTTGGGACAAAATATTACTTTAAAAGTACGATAAAACTACTATAGAAATATAGCGGCTCTGGATATTATAGAGGTATTACAGAACATTACATACTTCTGTGATGTTCTAATACCTGTATAATATTTTAAAGCTGCTATAGTATTTCTATAGTAGTCTTATCGTACTTCTATAGTATGTCCCAAATTACTATAGTATTCCTATAAGATTACTATACTATTTTGTCCCAAAATACTATAAGATTCCTATAATACTTTTTCGTAAGGGTATGTCCCCAACCGAATCGGCTTCATTGGCCTACCACTTACGGTTTGCAAAGATACAATTATAAAATTACTGCAAACCTTTAATCTATCAATATTTATGTTCTATTATGCATTTTCCTTGTTATATGAATAACAGAAATTCATGAAATAATATATAGGCAGACACACAGTAATAAGATATTTATTCAAATGTTGATTTTGAAATGAGTGAACATCACTATATATATATGATTTGGAAAAATAAATAAATACAATTATAAATGAACATTTCTTAAGAGTTAATCTTTTACATAGAATATCACAAAAATATTAACTTCATCTTCAGTGAAAGTGCACACAGTGAACGTTTCAATAGCAAGAACAAAAACAATCTGTGAATGTCCTATTACAGGCGGAAAGGTACAAAAAAGATGTGCAATCTAGCAAGTGCACACATGAACTATAAACAGTGCTAAAATGGAGCCATAAGATCTCAGTAATTAATCAGACACCACCATCTATTGTGTGAGCATTTGTGTATGAGAAGTTTTGTTGTATTTTTTTTCTTTTTGTGAGAGAAGAGGCACTGACATAGAATGGAAGAGTGTGGAACAGTTGTGAGGCGCGCTAACGATTTCAGCAGCTTTCAGTCCATAATGGCGGCCGTGGCTCTGCAGCGCCATCTACAGACTGTTACCCATAACACAACAGAGTTTCGCCTCTTGGGCTTCTATACTCTTTGCTAGAATCTAGATAGAAGGGCGTGGTTTCAGCAACCAGCCACCTCAGCTTCACCCATGTCCCGCCTCTTTACCCATTTTCGTTTTTCCACGAATGATTCGCGGTGACGCGCTGCCAAGATGGTGACGTTTAAGCTTCAAAAATGATATATTTTTTACAGTCTATGGTCACTCTGAATGCAGCTTAAGGGAACTGTTTTACACACAAAAAAATACTGGGTTGTTTGGGTAAAATATTGGGTGTTGGGTGTAAATTTGTCCATATTTTACCCAAATACTTTTTAGAGAGTGAGAGTGACCAATCATAAAAGCAACAAAGATATCTTGGACATTTTAAAAAGACTGCAGCCCCACCTTGATATGTTCCTTCAGCATATCTCTTCTTCTGCTCCAAGGAAAGTGTGTTGAAATACTAAACTACTGTTACCAGAAAACCGGGGTAACATGAGTAACCAAAAGATGTCTTTTTTATATTCTCTCAGTATTTCACTATGGATTTTAGCCAACTCACGTTTTGCATACATGCTGCCTGAAGCAGACCTGTTAACTGCCTAGAGAATGCAGACCCAAATCCATGATTCACAAAGAAGAGCTCATTTAGACCTGTGTATTATTTGTACATTACAAATATCATATGTGAAAGAGGTGATTATATAAGAACTGGCAGAGCATTGTGTTAGCACCGCAAAGGTCATGGGTTCGATCCCCATACACACACCGATAAACTATGAATGCACTGTAAGTCACCTATAGATAAAACCTGAACTTGAAGCCTCCACTCTTCACACAGAAGTTTCCCCTTTGGACAGCAGTAGCACTCATTACACACGGGACTCGATGAAGGGAAATGGTTCCCACCCCACACAATGAATTTCCATGCTTGGTTGTGAAGCCGAGGACAGCAAGTTCCTAAATGACTTTTTATGTACACCAGCAATATTGTACTGAGCGTTGTGGTTTTGCAGAAACTGCATGAAATGTTTCAACACTAGAAAGACTTCTCCCTCTCTGAAACATGGAATGATTTCAATAGGCAGGGCCTTAACAGATGAACCTCAGGAATTTTCTGTGTTTCTGTCACTGAGATCAGTCTTCAGTAAAACAGCATTCTGAGCATAAGCAATTTAAATGTAATTTTTTAAAGCGCTTTTCACAATGAGCAGTTGCAATACGGCTTAGAAAACATTTTAAAAGATAGAAAAAACAGAAAAACGATATAAATTAGATAAAAAGACATTTGAAATATATGCAGAATTAAAGTTAAAAGATAATTAAAAGGTGGCAATTTCTATAAGGTGCTTTCCACTTTATGTTCAAATGCGGAAGTAAGTGATGTGACGTATTTCCCTTCTTGTGCGAGATGTCCGTTTCAATAGCCGGCGGGTAAAAAAAGTGTGGTGGGAGCACGCATTAAACATGATTTAAACAGTTGTGGTAAATATTTACTACACCTGCTATGTATGAATCAGTGTGAGGATGAAATTAAGAAGTGGCCTGATATATCATATGAAAATATATTTAATAATTTTATGTTGTTGCTTGCAGGTGACGGGTCTTCGATGCGCAACTTTAGAAACACAGAGGCATACCAGTATCTTTAAAATGGGAAAGTCAGTCGAGTGTTTGTACATGGAATAAACCAGGGGTGTCCAAAGTCGGTCTTGAAGGGGCGGTGTCCTGCAGAGTTTAGCTTAAACTCCCCTCAAAACACCTGCCTCAAAGTATCTAGTCTGCCTAGTAAGACATTGATTAGCTGAAAAAGGTGTGTTTGATTGTAAAACTCTGCAGAGACACCGGCCCTCCAGGAGCAGGACTGGACACCCCAGGAATAGACCAAGAATTTGTGTTCTCTTTCATCATCTCGTGTTCGAGATCCACCTATGGGAAGGACATCCGTACCTGACCTCTACAGAAGCATCCAATTGCACCAAGTCTGGCTAGACAGACAGAAGCGCGCAGCCAATGCCAGGTAAGACCACACCCTCTTACCTGATGGCATATAAGGCCACTGCGCGCTGCTCCTCCTCAGTTGATATTCGCTTCTCGCTATCTCTACGTGGATACAGTTCGGTTGGTTTTTCGCTGTTCACTAATTTGTCTTCAGGAGGAATTATCGCCAGATCAGCCTCCGCCTGACGTGACAGTTGTCAACCCAGCCAGGTTAGCTGTGTCTGCTTTTTCGTTAGCATCCTCGAGCCGCCCACGCTCGTTTTTCTCTCTACCTTCATCCACGGCTGCCCGCCACGGATTTCTCCGAATTTTTCGCCGATATGTCGCTTTCTAAAGCTGCCGCTGCTCCCGGGAAATCTTCGTCACGGGCCTGCCCGGCCGCGTGCGGAGCTTTAATCGCCGCTAAGGACTCGCACGAGTTCTGTGTGGTTTGTTTGGGCCTCAAACACGCGGAGGAAGCCCTACAAAACCCGGATAATTGCAGCCATTGCCTTTCGCTGCCTAAGAAACTGCTGCGGCGTCGACTTAAAGTTGCTGCGACCCAGTGTGGCGAGGACGGCATTTCGGATTCGGATGAAGGGCTTGGTGGAGCGGACGCGCAACCAGAGACATCCGGGGGCGCGACCTCCCTCAGTTGGGCCGACATGCCCAACCCTGCATACCCTGAAGAGGACATCTTCAGGGAAATTGCTACGTTAGCAGGCGAACCGGTCGGTTCCTGCGACGACGCGGACCTTCTTGGGACCTCAGAGGACGAGGAGGCCATCCCGCCCTCTTGTGCTTCCCAGGTTAACCCCCCCGCGGCTTTACCTCAGTCCATCCTTCTCGAGGTGTGTGAGCGCGCGGCCGCGCGGCTCAAAATCGAGTGGCCGGCCCCTCAGAGCGCTACCGACCAAGAGAGGGATATTTATGATGGGAAAGTGCTGGGACCCCCTCCCGGCCCGAGGAAACAACTCTTCCCTGTTCTTCCGGCGTGCGCTAAGCACATGAGGCATTATTGGAACGACCCGCTCGACCTGAAACACGGTCTCGCAGGCCTCGAGGTGAAGGACATGGCAGCTCTCGGCCTGGGCGACCCGCCCACGGTCGAGCCGTCTATCGCCAGACACCTTAACCCCGTCCAGGGTGGGCTGCTCGCTCCCCCGAAGCCGGTCCTGCCCAATAAAATGGACCGTTTTTCGGCATCGGTTCTACAGGCCTCTTATAAGGCCTCGGCCTTGGCTGTGAGGGCCC
Organism: Paramisgurnus dabryanus; assembly: GCF_030506205.2. Lineage (NCBI taxonomy): Eukaryota > Metazoa > Chordata > Actinopteri > Cypriniformes > Cobitidae > Paramisgurnus > Paramisgurnus dabryanus. The sequence continues at coordinate 23,122,447 of NC_133355.1, read as the reverse complement.
TCAACGTTTCATCGCTCCTTTCCGCCTACCAGGCGGAGAATCTGGACGATTTGGGGGCTCAGCTCGATAAGGGATCTCCCTCACCGACCTTGTGGAAGGAGATCCTGACGGTGAATGATCTCGTCCTCCGTAACGCTCGACAGGCCGTCCAGGCGTGCGGGCGTTCTATGGCGCTTTCTGTGGCAGGGGAGCGCGCGCTGTGGCTTAACCTGTCGGGCCTTCCCGACAGTGAGAAGAGGCGTATCGCTGGTGCTCCGGTTGAGCCCGGCCAGGCTCTTTTCGGCCCCGCCGTGGCTTTGATGCAGCAACGGTGCGACGATAAGAAAAAAGAGGACGAGGCTTTCAAGCTTTGCCTTCCAAGGAAGGCAAACCCACGTCAGGTGCCCCCTGTACGTTCGCCTAACCCCCCTGCTACAGCTCGGCACTCTCACTACAGTAAGGAGAGGCCCCGCAACAAACCCCCTCCACGGCAGAGTAACCCACCGTCTGCTAAACCCTGGGGAAAACCGCCTCCCGCCGCGGCTGCGGCGGGGAAACCCCCAAACCCGACCCCCAACATCCCGAAACGCAAGCGGCCGGCCTGATGTTCGACCGTTGGGGGTACAGGGTCTTTGTTCGCAGGCCACAAGCCCATTGGACTCTCTTTTTCCCCCGGAGCTCCCGTCCAAGAGACGGAGGTTTTCTCACGGAGGGGTCGACCACCCCCCTCAAGAGGCTGCCCAGCCCGTGTGTTCGGTGGATGTGTTTTGTCCCCCCACGTTCAGGGGGTTGGTTGTGAGGAAATGTGCACCAAGCATTTACACTGTTCCCCTCACTCAACAAATAAAGGCTTCGGCCCAAGTGTTTCCCAACACAAAACATACAAAAAACACACAAAACACAATAAAACAAACGAATCAAATGAATTCGTTTCAGAGAGAGCACATCTCTCTGCAGAGAATAAACCCCTCTCTGAACCCACGCATGTCGCCCCTTGTTTGTCCACCATTGTATCACAAATGAGTCTACCGAGCGCTCACAAATTCAGCTGCGCGCCCTCCACGCTGGCGGGCACTCTAGCGAGTTACGAGCCAGCCTGGCGGGCGGTAGCAGCGCCCGAATGGGTTATGCGAACAGTTACGCAGGGCTACAGACTACAGTTTGTCAGGAAACCCCCGCTTTTCAACGGCATTCTCTTCTCTCACACGGAAGGGAATTCCGCTCACATTCTGAAAGAGGAAATCTCCTCTCTTCTAATAAAGGGTGCGATTCAGGTGGTGCCCCCCGATCTGATAAATCAGGGGTTTTATTCTCGTTATTTCCTGGTTCCAAAGAAGGACGGCTCCCTCCGCCCTATCTTAGACCTCCGAGTGTTGAACAAACATTTAAGGAAATACAATTTCAGAATGTTAACCCACGGTTCTCTGGCCCGAGCCATAAAACAGAACGACTGGTTCACTTCAGTCGATCTGAAGGATGCTTTTTTCCACATAAGCATTTATCCGCCTCACAGGAAGTTTCTGCGTTTCGCATATCAGAACATATGTTACGAATTCAGAGTTCTTCCTTTCGGTCTCTCTCTCAGTCCTCGAACGTTCTGTCTGTGCACGGAGGCGGCTCTCGCCCCTCTAAGAATGTCAGGTCTACGGATTTTGACATACATAGACGATTGGCTCATCATAGCCGAGTCGAAAGAGAAAGTGCTGCGGGAAACCCACCGTGTGCTCTCTCATATCACGTCCCTGGGTTTCAGAGTGAATGTGAACAAAAGCAATTTCACACCCAGTCAGAGTGTGATTTTTCTGGGGTTGGAACTGAACTCGGTCTCCATGCGAGCGCATCTTTCTCAGGAGCGCGTCCGCGCTTTAATGAATTGTGTGTCACAGTTCAGGGAGGGGGAGAGAGTGCAGTATCGTTCATGCCTCAGACTACAGGGTCTTATGGCTTCAGCTATTCAGGTTTTGCCCCTGGGTCTCCTGAGAATGAGACCGTTCATGAAATGGGTTTTATCACTACATTTCAGCCCGTTACGCGATCTCTGTCGCGTGGTAACGGTGACGCGCATCTGTTCGGCAGCTCTGCGCCACTGGAGGAACGCAGACTTTTACGCACAAGGCACCCCCTTGGGGACAGTTATGTTGCGGAAAGTCGTGACGACAGATGCGTCCTTAACGGGCTGGGGTGCAACCCAGGAGGGCAGAACGGTGAACGGGCTGTGGCCGAGCAGTCTCCATTCAGCACATATAAATTATTTAGAGCTCCTCACCATATGGAAAGCTCTGAATCATTTTCTGCCGCGCCTGCGGGGACATCATGTTCTCGTACGCTGCGACAATACCACAGCGGTGGCATACATCAATCGCCAGGGCGGTATGCGCTCCTCAAAACTTCACAATCTAGCTCACAAGCTGTTAGTGTGGAGCAAGGGGTTTTTTCTGTCACTACGCGCAACGCATGTTCCGGGCATTCTGAACAGAGGCGCGGATCTTCTGTCAAGGGGAAACCCTCTTTACGGGGACTGGCGTCTCCACCCGCAAGTGGTGGACGCGATATGGAGGCGATTCGGACGGGCAACCGTAGATCTGTTCGCCTCGCACGAAAATGCCCATTGTCCTATGTTCTTCTCGCTAAAGGACTTGGACGCGCCCCTCGGGGTGGACGCACTGGCCCACCCATGGCCCAAGGTGTTGCTGTATGCTTTCCCCCCTCTGTGCCTCATAATTCCCACGCTGGCCAGAGTGAGGGAGGAGAGCTTGTCTCTCCTTCTGATAGCGCCCAGATGGCCCATCTGATAGGATAGCCCCGTGGTTGGCAGATATAATTCCTCTGCTATATGCCCAGCCGTGGCCCAGCCGTTGTCTCAAGCGAACGGGGAAATTTATCACCCACACCCGGACAGGGTGGCTCTCTGGGTTTGGCCCGTGAGAGGACAAACTTAAACGCGCTGGGATTACACCCGCGCGTAATTGCTACTATTCAAAATGCCAGAGCCGTTTCTACACGGTCCTTATATGGTTGTAAGTGGCAAGTGTTTGAAGGGTGGTGTAATGAGCACGATCTCATATCTTATCAGTGCTCAGTCCCTGAGATTTTGCGTTTCTTACAAAACCTTATGGATAAAGGCAGGTCTTTTTCCACAATTAAGGTTTACCTGGCGGCTATTTCTGCTTGTCACGTAGGGTTTGATGGCTCTACTGTCGGGCAGCACCCTTTAATCTGCAGATTTATGAAGGGTGCCCGTCGCTCTTTGCCAGTCATCAGGAAGTCTGTCCCTGAATGGGACCTCTCCATGGTGCTGGACGCCCTGTCTCAATACCCCTTTGAGCCCCTGGGTGTTATTTCCTTGAAGCTGCTGTCTTTTAAGGTAGCTCTGCTCTTGGCTCTAACATCAGCAAAACGCGTTAGCGAACTGCATGCATTTTCTGTACACCCTTCATGCACTAAATTCTCTTTGAATGGAGAAAAGGTTTTTCTTAAACCTAACCCGGCATTTATGCCTAAGTGCTTCCCTGCGTTCACATCGGAGGTGCTGGAGCTGTCCGTTTTTCACCCTCCACCTTTTTCCTCTGCGGAGGATCAGAGGCTTAATGCTCTATGTCCTGTTCGTGCATTACAGACGTATATCGACAGGACTAGGGTTTTCCGGAAGAGTGACCAGCTCTTTATCTCATGGACGCCGCCTCACAGAGGGAATCCCGTATCTAAGCAACGTCTTTCACATTGGCTTGTGGACGCGATTGCCTTGGCATACGAATCGAAGGGAGTGCAACCACCTGGGAATATCAGAGCTCATTCTACGAGGGGCGTGGCCACCTCTTGGGCTTTGTTTAGGGGAGTGTCACTGCAGGACATCTGTTCGGCTGCGAGCTGGGCTTCTCCCCATACTTTCGTGCGTTATTATCGGTTGGATGTTACAGTAGCACATTCCGTTTTGGGTGTAGGGTCATCATAGCCCTTCACTGCTGCACACCTTTTTCCTACTGTTGTCTTTATAGTAGGAAAAAAAGCGCATACGGGTTTTGAGCTCGTTCATGTTACCAAGCATGCATTCACATCCTTGCCCTTGTTTGTTTTTTGCATTTGTGGGTTTCCCTAGGGTGTGCCTTTTACATATTTTCTGCCTTGCATGCGCACCACAGACACTTGTGTGTGTGCGTGGGGCTCATTATTATGGGACGTGTCGGGCACCGCCCCCCCGGGGGTGACCGTTCCATTTTTTATACTGGCTGTCATACCTCACTGCGAGTGTGTTGGGCAATCGGGGAGCTGTCCATGTCTCTCCCATAGGTGGATCTCGAACACGAGATGATGAAAGAGAACAATAGGTTACTTTCGTAACCCCGGTTCTCTGAAACATCGAGTGGAGAGATCCACCAGCTTTGCCCCGCTTGCCGCACGAGAAGCGAATACACTTACTGAGGAGGAGCAGCGCGCAGTGGCCTTATATGCCATCAGGTAAGAGGGTGTGGTCTTACCTGGCATTGGCTGCGCGCTTCTGTCTGTCTAGCCAGACTTGGTGCAATTGGATGCTTCTGTAGAGGTCAGGTACGGATGTCCTTCCCATAGGTGGATCTCTCCACTCGATGTTTCAGAGAACCGGGGTTACGAAAGTAACCTATTGTTTTTAAAGGTCATGTTCTTTCTGATCCCATTTTTTAGTTAGTGTGTAATGTTGCTATAATAGCCTAAATCAGGGGTGTCAAACTTATTTTAGGCTGAGGGCCGGATGGTAAATAACGGCATGATATGAGGGCCGAATATTTTTTTTTAACCTTAGTGTGCTGATAATTGTGTTAATATTAACTAAACAAACCAATTAATTCGTTTGTTCAGAAAGAAAACTAGAGAAACACAGCTCTGTGAAAACTAAATTTCATAAGGTCACACTCATACTGTACATATTATACACACAAATTTACATCTGTACAAAATCCACTGGCCTTAGGTTGAAAAGCCTTAATTTAACTTCTTTTGCATTATTTCCTAATGCCAAAATTATTTATAAAACATTCACTGTTTCTTGGAAAATATTTGTAATGAGGACAGTCATTTAGAAAATAAAAATGCTAGATGGGGCAGTGGCCCAAACCAAAAAGGGCACTAAGGGGGATGGTACTATTATTATGGTTTTAATAAAGTATTATAAATATGATGTGTTATATTACTTACTAGCATGTGATTATAATGGGAAATATAATAACAAGAATTAAAGTGTGACAATCTGCTAAATATTCAATATGAGGTAAACCTGCTGGCTTGATGGAGCTTTGAATCTATGTTTACAATGTTGAACTGCCTTTAGCAGCCTCTCTTTCCGTTCTCTGTCTTTATTTTGTCAAGGAATTGGTGTTTTTTGTCTACAAACTGTGCTAACAACAGCACATTTCATGTTTATATTAACTTAGATCTGATCGGGAATTTTAAATCAATTAGACAAGTATTGTAACTAATACTAAGAATGTGGCTATTTTGTTGTTGTTTGCTTGCTAAGTTGTTAGCCCTTTTAGAACACTGACAGCAAAATCTGGAAGAAATACATAAACAAACTTCCAAATTACTAATTCTGCGGTTTAACAACTGATATAATGTAATGAATCTACCTGTTAATGCAACGAACTTCGGAAACTGTCGTCTTCGCTCTCCAGGCAGAGAGTACACAGAGATGCTGCGGAGCGGGCGGGAAAAGACGAAGTGGATTACCGGAATCCGTGGATCTTTAGCGGAGCAGGAACAATAAAACAGCAAGATTTTTGGGCACCGTGTTTAGTCTATGTTCCGCGTTTTGCTGCTTTCCGCAAGTCTCTTATATTAAAAACGAACTAGACACCCACCTGAAAGGGTTAATAAAATATGTATTTCATATTTAATAAAACTTTATAAATCATCACGCGGGCCGGATTGAACATATTTGTGGCCGTATGTGTCCCGCTGGCCGAATGTTTGACATCCCTGGCCTGAATAATACCTGTAAGATGATAAAGCTCAAAGTTCACTGCCAGGCAATATATTTTCTTTAACAGAATTCCACTTTCAAAGCCTACAATGAACGGCCAGTTTTGACTACAGCCCTCTACTTCCTGCTTTAATGAGGTCACTAGAACAGTTTTTGACTAAACTCCGCCCACAGGAATACGTCAGTAGCCAGCTAAGCTAACGGCAAGCTAAGCTGCTATCGAATCACAACACACTAAACAAACTACACAATCACAACTCGTTACGTATTTCTGAAGGAGGGACTTCATAGAACAAGGAAAACATCAGCCTGTTTTGAGGACGGTGAAAACAGCGCTATACAGAGAAGTACATTGTGTGAAAAAAAAATTGTAAACACAATCAAAGCTTCAAAAACACAGAAAGAATGGGACCTTTAACCTTTTTAGGTGATGGTTTAAAATGTCACGACTATCCCTCTGGTGTGAGGGTTTTTTAAATGGCAATTTTTAATCGACTTGTTTGGGTGTTTATGGCGACGCATTAAGCTTCACGCAGTCCGACAGTCAGCAGCATCTTTCTCATTCAACACATTGTAAGGTATTTGAACAAACCATAATAAACATATTAAAATATAACAAAAGTACCCTCTAACTCATTAAGAACTATAATAAACATAAGAAATGTATTTCTTATACTGTAATTGCATTTTTGTAATAATATATAGTAGCAGAATAAATAAACCAGCTAAATCAGCATATTTTTATCAGCATAATATTAGTTGTTTTTAAACAATTATTGTATTTATTGTTCACTGGCAGTGTCTATGAAAGGTTTTTAACATACACATTCAGCTCTTGTGTGTGGATTATGGTTTAAACAAATGTTTTGTAGAGATTTACTGCATTTGTACCAGCTGTTATGGCAACCCCTTCTGGTCTTCCTGGATTTCATAATAAACATGAAAAAGTCAAAACGGCACACTCGTATCCCTCGCAATACAAATACCATTAGCTTTAGTGGACCATTAGCTCACAGGAAGTCTTACACAAAAAAAACGTAAAAGATGGTGGCGCCCACATTTACGTTAAAAATAAGGTGGATGCGATTTTTTTACTGGCCCAGTCGGGCCAGTGGCTTGCATTTTTACTTGCCCTGACAAACTTTTCTCTGACCCGAACACAAAAAAGATCTAACATAGAGGCTGATTATAGTTTTATTATTATATTTATTGTTTTTGGCCCATAACCTTAATAAATAACAACGTTGAGAAAGTTTTTGTAAAATGTCCGTTCAAGCACATGAAAACATGAACTTAGTATTTGCACACTGTCTGAACCATTTGTGCATATTTGAGCTGTGTCGCAAGCCTTGAGATGCGGCTTTAGATGCGCACAACCAAAACATCTCAAACAGCCTAAGTATGCATTGAGATCTCTTTAAGGTTGCCTTAGCTTAAATATTTAAATTGACACAGCCTCAAAACATGTGCAAATGATAAACTTAGGCGACTGTGCCGCACTGGCCTGATCAGGCAAATGACAGTTCTGTCAACTGGTCCTAGCATCATTCATGCTGGCCACTGCTTATCAGGCTATCCATATTGTCGAGCCCTGTATAAAGGGGCGGTCACACAAATTTGCAAATCCAGAGCTTACATCGATGAACTGCTCCCATTGTATAACAGTTCACTGAGCAACCTGACTTTGTATTGTTTAGGGATTTTTTTGGGCCTCCAAACACAGAATTTAACAGAAAACCCCTTTCCTGAGTTGGGCTAGATGACAGTATTAAAATCTTTTTGGGACAAAGAGAGGAGGAAGCTCAGGGCAAACCTCATCCATTAATAATGTTTTAAAGGTTTCCTCTGGATGCACTTCCTTATTGGTGGATACTGTACTTTATTCTCAAAAATGAAAAGTAGCTTATTTGTTGACAAACCTGATAGCCTGCAAGTGAATGGTTTAGCGACCACTCCTAGTTTTGCACTCTGGTGAGAAAAAGCCTCCAGATCTTCAAAGAGAACTAGAATGGGGAACGAGGGAGGTACAGTACTGCAACATTTGTTTCAGAAAGGTGGGGCTCCATGGTAAATAATTCAATGTTAGAAATTAATCATGTCTCCTGCATTGACATTTAACACGTCTGAATGAAAAACTTGATGGGATCTTGGCATTATGTTGATAGTGGGTGTGACAGGACTTTTTCTGGACCTTTTGAGAAAGCACTTTACGAAGCCACAAGTAGCTTAAGTTCATATCAGGTGAGTTGCGACAGAGCTAATTTTAAAAGGATAGTGCACCCAAAAAAAAAAATAGTTTACTCAATCTTATGTAGTTACAAACCCATAAAAAGTTTTTTGTTCTGATGAACATGAAGGAAGATATTTTGAGTAATGCCCCATTGACCGATCAGAGGCCCCATTGACTTCCATAGTAGGATTAAAGAAAACTATGGAAGTCAATGGGGCTTCTGATTGATTTAATCGAAAAACATTTCTCAAATATCTTCGTGTTCATCAGAACAAAGACATATATACAGGTTTGTTTTAACATAAGAGTTAGTAAATGATGACAAACTTTTAATCTTTAGGTGATCTATCCGTTTTTTGCCTGGAACTACCCAGGAGTTTAGCTGAAATGTGATGTGTATTAAGTAAATGTTTCTTGTTTCAACTTAGTAATGCGGTATTGCTGTTTAATTTCCCCTTAGAGACACTACACATCACTGTTTCCAGCATATCCCTAAATTTTTCAGGAGTTGAGCACAACACGCATTTGAAAAAGGAGTCAGTGCAGTAAACCATATACAATTCAATAAAAGACAATGACGAATCAAAACAAAGAATCAAACAAGTCTACTTCCTTTATGGTATAACATAAAGGAAGATAACTTAATTGTCCTGAAACTGTATTCAAAGAGTGATTTCAGTGAGCAGAACGCATAGACACCCTGATAAATAACAGTGATACACTCCCTATTAGGCTGCAGAAAGCATTTTTTTTTTATAAAAATTGTACAAAATATGTAATAACATGCAAGAACTAAGAATAATGGAATACCCTGCACAGTTAATATACATATATACATATATACATTATATATATATATATATATATATATATATATAATGTGTGTATATATATAATGTGTGTATATTATATATATATATATATATATATATTTTTTTTTTTTTTTTTTTTTTTAAGAAATCTGGTTGTTTAGTTTGCCAGTTGTGCACGACACCCGCAGCACTTTGAAGCTCTGTTATAAATGATGACACAATCGTGAGTACATACAAACTCTATGCTCAACTGTGACTTAACTGTGAGAGCATGTGTATCTACACTTCACAACCGTACAAGTGTGAACACGAGTCTGCAGGTACAAAGCACATTTGTTCTCATCATGAGAACGTTAGATTTTAAGTGGAGTGCAGGTAAATCAGCAGTCTGCCATCCAATAAACAGTGCGGTATGCGAAGAATGTTGAAAAGCATTGAGTGAAAACTCATTTCTGTTAAGAGAAGTCTGACTCACATTGACCAAAATGCTATAAGACATAATTGTTACAGTATGTTAACAATACTCAAACATTCCTAACATACAATATGTAATTTTTAATGTCTAACTAATGAAAAAGAGATGTGTATTTGAATTTCACCTCAGGCTAGGACCAATCCTCTAGTACTTTATATTTTTTAAATGAACGCAGCTATATTTACAGTAAAGAAGTGAATCAGAATCAAAATCCACAAACACAATGACTAATACACCTGATAAGACAGACACAAAAGACCTTTGTATTCATATGTACATTAGAGTGAATATGTGTATAGGGTGGGTGTGTTTGAGGAAATCTCTGAACACCTAGAACGGAACAATCAAAAATTTGAATATTTGTGTAGATTTGGCTATAGTTGAGATGTCTACACAAAAGTATTGTAAAAATATAGTCCCTGTTTTAAAGGGTTTGTGAATCAACTAGGTCACATTTTTAATTCAATCTTTGTAAATAGGTTTCAGTGAGGGCTAAGTTTAGGGTATATCATCTTAGTATGAAAACCATTGTTTATAAGATCCTAACTAAAATAATTTTAAAGGTGTGTGTATATGTAGTGCTTCATTCATAAATCAGTCACCTTTCTAAAAAGTCCATTGGATATAAATTAACCTGTAGAAACTTGCTAGAAGTGTGGTGTAACAGAGATGAGGATACTGGGCTGACTAATTCATACTTGGTGTATTCGTGTGTAAATGTTTGTTTATACCTGTGAGTTGCAGTCGTATATTCTGCACTTGTTAATCATTCCTGTAATGCTCAAAGGTGTGTCATGCCCCATACTGTGAGTGCACCCGCCCAAATGTTGAGCATGTCTTTGCCTGCGCAGTTCCAGAACTCTTCTGAAATCAAGTACAGGAAAACAGCCGAAGTCAGTGAATTTTGATCTGGACAGGGACACACCTTACACACTAGGAATCCCACTGTAGTTCTGAAAGCTGCCTGCAAAATACTCAGACGGACGTTATCAATTCTCTGTAAAAGAAACGTGTCACCACACATTGAAACGATTAACAATAACGTTGTGGCCCTATGTGCTACCATCAAAATAGTAGCTTAAATGTTGCTCTCACTTCATCTCAATGGTTTTATATATTTTTCTTTTAGAAATGAAAGTTGGATTTCATCTGGGCAAGTTTGCGCTTAATGTGAGATGGTGGTGAGAGCTTTAAACTTTGAAACAAACAGCTCAAGTCAGGTCACAACTAGCTCGATGCAGTCTCACCGAAAGCCATTTTGAACATGAAGCCATTTGTTGCGTAAAAGAAATGTGCAACAGCTTTATACTGAGAACTTCCAGATGTGAGATTCTATTCCCAAAGAAGTTCCCAAAGCAACAAGTCAGTGATTTCCAAAAGCTTCACCCATCAACAAAAAAATGTGTCATGTGGAAAGTGGAAAAAGAGTGAGCTGTACAGTGTATGAAACTTGATCGTCTCCGCCCCGTTAGGTTTACTGTCCTGAAGCATCGAGTTACAGGAGAATGCTTTCCCATAGCAGTCACTGACACGGAAGGTGGGTTCGTGTTTTTTTCACCGAGTGGGAGGATTCAGGATGTCAGCCAAGATGTGACAGAAGCGATGGGACGCTGAGAGAGTAAAGCAACGATTACTGCACGACGGGAAGAGAAAAGTTAACCTAGCGCGAAGGAAAGAAATCACGACAAATGGCGACGCAGGTATGTGGTTATATTATTTCTTAGATTGTTTATGTCGAGTATTTCAGTGTGGTTGTGGGTGATTTACGCAAACTGCGCTTCTTGGTCGGGTTGTTCTCTTGAAGTTTGGCGTTTATCTTTTCGGTTACACATTAAACTTTCGCACTTGACTGAAACGACTGCGTGGGTTAACTGCGTGTTGTTGACGTGACTAAACGTTTTTAATGAAGATAATTCTACCTTGTTTTTTATGTTTTATTTTTGTTATATTATTTTAAATATTTTTTTCAGATTTTTACGTGCAGTCGGGCACCCTAAATACCACTGACTGCATGACGCCCAACAAACGCATTCTTTACAGTTGACACGCTCGTCCCAGAAATGTGTTTAATGTTAAGTTAATTCAGGCCATATGAGTGAAGAATTTTACCGTGATGAAAAATCCCCGTTTGTGTCAGTGCAGGCGTGTTTTAAAACCCAGTGGGTTGTCTGCGTTAAGAAAGGCGCAGATTTTGAGAGACAGCCATTGTGTAGAAAGCAGTAGAAATGGAAAACACGAGAAATCAATCAAACTGACTTATTTGCGTGCCTGCTCATCGACAGAGAACAACAAGACAAAGATTGTCTTGGGTTGGACATCGAAATAAGAAGAGTAACGTAAGTTAAGTTATAAACAAATAGGCTACCCCACCTCAACGCAGATAGCTTTCACACCCTAAAATAATGGTTGGGAAATGTTAAAACGTTAAAAGTGAGCACAGTTTTAACATCGAGTTTTATAAATATGTCAAACTTTATCAGTCATTATGAGTAATCGTGTTTACATTTGGTCTTAATAAAAGCGGGAAATGGTTTACCTCATAAACGCTCAGCTTAGGTAAATAATAATGGGCAGAGGGCGGGACGCGACGGCTTGACATGCAGGTATTTCAGGTAAGGCTTGTTTGACTTTATCCGGTGCTGCGCAGACCGATTGACGTTTGACATCAAAGCACCGCGAGAGCGTTGCGGAAGCAATGCTTTCGAATCGCTCTCGCGGTAATTTGTTGTTATTATCATTGTACCTGATTATTGTGTTAGAGCAAGCATAATTTTAATAGCCACAATTAACAGCGTCAATGTACTGTTACCTAATATGGATAGGTCATAAAAACGCAAGTTTTACAACGTTGAAGTAGATTCTTGACCAAAATGCGTATGTGATTGTGTTAAGGCCAACTCCCAGTTTTGGAATTAGACCTGTTCATCTTTATACAATTCGTTATGAAAAGTTTGCATTAACTCTTTGTATGCTGATTTGGAAATGACCAGATGCTAACCCGCAAATATAGATAAGTGCTGATTCATCTGTTTTGTTAGCTTAGTAGCCTAACATTTAGGCTATTGTGTGAAACAATGCAGGTTTTTGCATTAATAAAAATATGTGAAGTTGCATCACAATTTGAGCAAACTCCGAGACTGTGCCTTATGGTATTATATATAATTAAACAGGTAATACAACAGCTTTCTTTTGAAGTTTTTGTGTATTTGGCTAATCCTAAGAGCAATTTTCCTTCATATTCCTACACATTCCCACACATTCCTAAAATATTTCTGAAGAAGAGACACATACAAATCTTTTTAAGCAATGCTAAAAGAAACCTTGATCTACACACTTTTCTTTTCGTGTTTTTTGTTCTATTTATTATATAATCTATCTCTCCCCCCCTCTCTTTCTCTGTAGTATTCTGACCTGGAGAAGGCCATAAACACTTTGGTCACAAACTTCCATGCTGCTTCCCCTGACAAACAGCCGACACTGAAGATAGATGAATTTAAAAATCTCCTGTCTTCCCAGATGCCAACCTTAGTCAAGGTAACATACACGTTGCCATATTTCCCAACATTGACTCGAAACTGTTATTTGTCATTTTTCTGTACACTTGTACGTTATGAATTGTTGGAAAGCATTGTGGAGAACGTTTCCCAGCCTGTGCGCTCTAAGATGTAGGCGTGGCCTGATTACACAGATCAGTTTGAACTCAGGTTAGGCCAGAAAAAGACACCGGGTGTGGCTCTATTGAGGGAGCAAAATGGTGGCTGCCGTTCATCTGAAAGATAAATAGTTGTTCTAGGAGTTACAGGCTGACGCAGTTACAGTCAGTATCAGATCATGTTATGGCAGGTCTTCCACAGCTTGAGGGAAAGTCTTCTCACAAGGTTTTTAATTTCTTCTAGTTGAATGAAAAGCAAATGCTACAAAGTTTATGGACAGTAACATATGAGTACTTCACTGAACCTGTTCTTTATTATTAAAATGAATCCGCTCACCATTCATGTAGTGACATGTTTGTAGCAAAAGAGAAAAATAATAACAGTAATAACTTTTATCATTTAGAGACAATATTTATTGTAAAGAATTCCTCCAACTATAACAAATAGTGTAGTAACTCAGTATCTCATTGGTATAATATTGTTTGTAATACAAATTAAGTTTATTTAACTAAGGTCGGAAGGAGCATGGTCATATAATCCAACCAATCAGCGCAAAGAAAGAGGTCTTTATACTGCATATAGCCATTCCTCACTTTCAACTAGTACATCTATCCCAGTTAAAGAGCAGGATGTACTCTTCGTTCGGGATAAAATTTAGAGCTGGGAGCCCTTCTCTATTATTACCCTACAGATTACATACTAATGCAAACTTGTGAATGGTTGTTAAAGGTTTGAAATTATTACAAAGTATAATAAAATGGTTTAATGTTTAGTTTACTCACTGTATTTTATGATGTATTTTTGATTTTTAAAGTAGAAAACAAAACAAATAATGTTTAGACATCTGAAAATACTGTACACAGACGTCTTTGCAACAAATGGCCACATAAGGGCGACAGAGTGCTGAAATTGAAATTCAAAAGGAAGTGTGACCTTATATGACATCATGGTTTAATGCTAACACCAATTCTCTCCCTTTTTGACTTTAGTCTGATAATTTTGGAGAAGTGCTGAAGCAGATGGGTGTGAAAGATGGCGAAGGCGTCAGCTTCAAAAACTTCTGGAGCCTGATTCAGAATTTGGCCACCACCCAGCATGGTCTTCTCAGCAACGAGAAGTTGTCCAAATGCACCTGCCTATTACTATGAGCTGCTGGCTTTAACCTCAGCTGCCACTAAGACCTGGTCTCTCTGCATCTCTGCTTTACACAAAACCACTCATCTCTCAACAAAACACTAACCATTCCAATTACATTGTAGCCATATATACACTTTGTATATCATGTCTGTACATGAGCCATTACAGCAAGCATCTCTCTTCCATCTGTGTCATTTTTGTATCAAGAAAATCTTAATGTACAGACACGTTAACTGGAATGGAATTTGTTTCCCACACAAGTACATTGAACATGATTAGAGTGTTTTGTACTTTGTATCGCTGTGTAAAGATTATACGATCAATGTTATTTTCTATGTTATGACACTTGTGATGTAGTTGCCAAAGCATGCCATAGTAGTCCAAAGCATGTGTCTCAAAAAACAGATATGAATTGATTGGTTGTGGAGGAAAAAATAAACAGCAAAACATTTATTTATATTTTGTATTTGTAGTTTTTGGCCAAAAAAAAAAATTAACACCTTGAATAATTGTGTAATAAAATTCACATTAAAATTTACACGGCTGTCCTGTTTGTGTGATTCATTTAATTAAATTTTTTATCTGCATTAGGAACTGTGCTTTATAAGACTGCTTCTTATTAATAAAGTAATTGTAAGTCACAACACTACCACGTTTCTTTACCACAACGTTTTAAGCTCGTCAACACCCATATCAGTTTGCATGCATTTCCTTTAATGATGAATTCTACTTTGCAATTCCTGTAGGCTATGAAACATCACATACACATTTTAATAGTCCGTTTCACTTTTATGGTAGATCTACTGTTTTTCTTGCACTACCTGTTTTAATTTGCATTATTAGAAACAGTTTAGCAGCAAAGATCTACAATTTTTTTAATAAATTCTGTGGTGAATAAGTTTGCATGTCACAACAATTTCTCACACATTAAGTGTTAAAGACTTTGTTCGGACAGTTTAACCACACAACGTGCTTCGTGGTCTATTGGGGATGATTTTATCATATCGTTTTACTCGTTGAATTAACATATTTGCATGCATTTCCTTTTCATGCTGCATACTAAAATGAATGTACTGTATTGTACTTAAACATTTACAGTAGTAGATAAAATAAACCCTTTTTAAACTACAACCATTCTGATATTGGTTGTTCGAAATTTATTAGTTTTGGTTATAAATACATGTATAACCTTTGAAGATAATGTATGAAACATATTGAGTTCCCTGATAATGTTTCAGACAGACCATCACGTGTATCCAGTGCAATGTGCATTTGCCAGCAATAGCCTGATCCAATAAGTAGGCCTATAACCTCCCAAAAAAAAAAAATACTACGAACACTTGTATACATTATTTTATGTCCGATTGCTGATGTTTCACACCATCCAGTTATATTTGCAAAGTAGGCCCTCAGACTTGGCCATTGGCAATGCAGCTAGTCAGAACCTGAGAATGAAGAGGCGATGAAGAGAAGTGTGAGAAAATGCAGCAGAAGTATAAATGAAAACTGGCATGTAGCCTACGACGAAGAGGCTAGTCCATAGAGACTGGGGTGTAGGTCAGATGTAGATCTATAAATCACCCTTTAGTAATGAGAACACCAAGGACCTGGGGCCTCATTTCTAAAATGCTGCGTAGAAACCATCCTACATTTGATCTTACGATCATTTAACAAAAATGCATACGTGTCATTCATAAACCGAACTTACACACAGAAATTGTGCGTACCCCTTTCTTAGATGTGACATTGATAAATCGCAAATGATCTTGAACTTGTGCGCAGCAAAACAGTTTCAGACCTTCCTCCTTTAAACGATGCCTAATTAATGTCATAGACATATAAAAGAGCGCTTGTCAATGTTTAAACCCAATTTCGAGTAGCAATAATGACTAGTATTGTCAAAAACCTGCAGCAATCGGACAAGAAAAGGTGCGTATGTCTGCTCAGACCCTTTTTTGCATACGCAGACTTTACGATGAAATCTGTGCATACGCACACTTTATAAATGAGGCCCTGGTCTGCAGGTGTAATATCAATGGTGATTGGGTTGTGTTCTCTATCCTGTCTCCTGAAATCCACAGCCAGCGTCTTATTGGTGTTGAGCAGGAGTTGTTGTTCTGGTGTTGTCAGTAATCAAGCCCATAATTTTTTTGTGAACATCAAAGAGTCTGAGGCCACGTTAGAAATGGGGCCAAAAATACATTTGCCTGGTTTTTGGTTCACTTACATTGTAAACAACAAAGTTACTGAAATCACTAGCAGCTGGTTCCCTTTCTGGTTCCCCTACTGTTAGATGAAAAGTATAATGAAAAGTCCCAAAGATAACAATGTATAGATCAGGGGTCTTCAACCTTTTTTTGGACAAGGGCTACCACAATCTGGAGGTTTTGTTTAACTTGTTGATTTTATTTAATTTCGCTTGTTGATATGTTTTAGTATTGTTTAAAATGTTAACATACGTTAACAAAGATAATATAAAAAAGATGTAATAAATAAATATTAATTCGTTTGTTTACAGTGATCAAATATTGATGGAGAAGGAAATATATGAAGAAGGGGAAAGCAAACAAATGTCGGCCTTGTTGAAAAAACTGAATGTCAATGTTAATGCCAATGAAAGGCATTTGAAAAAAATTTACGATTTTTAACAGCGCTGATCTATGCAAGACAATGCAAGAATGAACCGCCAGACCCCGGCACACCCGAACACCATGACCAATCCCACTTTTGGACTAAACGTACACTCTGCGTGAGTGCCACTGATTCCTGGAAGCTCACAATTAATTTTGACTGGGTGCAAGATCTGCTAAGCCACAAGCTGTCAAGCCGAACTGTCAAACCACAGCTGTACATGCAGAAACAACATGTGTCAATCTTCTTTTTGTTAAGGTTTCTGTAGCCCTTATCAAAGTTTTAAAATGTTGCAAAGCAGCTGCAAAGAAAACACGTTGTGAAAGAGAATATATATATATACTTATCCATATAGCTTATCCATACTACCAGCTTAAAAAGTGACCAAAACACAGCTAGACCAGCTTGCTAAACCAGCAATACCAGCTAAAAACAGCTTATGCTGGTCTTAGCTGGATTTTTCAGTAGGCACAGGTCGTACCAGGCTAAGGCCCTTTTTACACCTAGTATTAAGGTGCATTTTGGTAGATCAGATCACAAGTGGATGATGCTTAATATGGGTGTAAGGGGGTATGAAATGTTTTGAGCACATCCACTTTCGACCACATTTCGACCACACAGTCAGAACAGCATGAAACAATGAAACTGGGGACAACTCAACTTTGCAGTCAGAACAGACAATGACTGCGTCCGAAAACCAAGGCAGCTGACTTTGCCGCCATAGTCATTGCCTCATGAGGCAGCAAGGCCTGAGCTTTTAGACGCAGCCAGGGTTTAAATATAGGCGAGTTAATGAGCAACAGGTGGAGCTGTAATCAGTCCAGTGAAAGGGTTCATGGGAAATTAAGTTTTTGTCACAGGCCGGAGCGGACCACTAATGTCACACCACTCCCTAGTTTCCACCTTGAGGAGGTCCCAAAAACACCCCAATGACCAAACACATGAGAGAGTAAGTATAATTAAAACAAACTTTATTAAATTATTCAAAAGATAATGGGGAAGGGGGTAGCTTAAACTATCTCTCTGAGCCAGGGAGAGCATGGACCACAGAGTCACCTTGGACTCTCACGGGGACCAAGAGGTACGTCACTCGATCTTCCTCTTCAATTTCTTCCACCCGTGACTTGAACGTGAATATTCCTGTCCTTGTCCCTTATTTCTACCAGGCAACTGCAACCGAGCCTCTCCACTTCCTTTCCTGGGCGTAGAGAATGAACACAGGTAAGTATCTAGGTATGTAAGTGAGCTTGGTACCTAGTTGGGCGACCTCAACAGGTAGGTGGCACCCTGCTTCCCAGCTGGGGTGTCTAGAGGATCCACAAGTGCGTCACGGAGGCCGGGCTGAAGAGGCCTAGAAGGTACACAGGTAAGTATTCAGATATATAAGAGTACAGTATGCTGGGCTCTTAGCCTTGGACGTCCAGGTAGATATGTAGGGCAAATACACTGGGTTCTTGGCTTTAGGTGTATAGGCAAGTATGCAGAGTAAGTACACTGGGCTCTTGGCTTTGGGCGTACAGGC